>NC_135213.1:858659-886159 GCF_052324685.1 Brachyhypopomus gauderio
CAAAAACACATTGAGCAGGCGTATCAGTGAAATAATTGATAAATTAATAAAAGAACACATGAATAAATGATTCCCTCTCATGCGGTGATGAAGGCGAGAAACATGCAGGATGAGGAGGAAGCAGACACCCCAGTCACCAGCCAGCGAGGGGGGGCGAGTCACTGCTACTGGCCAGAGGGGGGCGCTCTTCACAACTGGACACGCACAAACACCTAATAACATTCCTGTCAGTGTGGGTGGTGTGTGTTGTGTGGGAGTAACAGGGCTTCTGGGCTTGCCCACTCTCACACTGGCATACGCACTAGGACGACTAGCCAGGTGAGATAGGCTAGGACTGGCAACAATCTCCATGGAAACACAGATCTCCAGGATTAAGGATAACATTTTTCACTTTGCTATCTAGGGTACTATTCTATTAATCTGCCGTCTTTAATTCATCATGACAGAGAAGGACACGTTTGCCTTTTTCACAAATTTCGGTAAGAAAATGATGGAATAGAGGAAAAACACTGCAGACATGTGTAAGAACAGAGGAATAAACACTGCAAACGTGTGTTAGATCAGGAATAAACACTGCAGACGTGTGTAAGAACAGAGGCATAAACACTGCAGACATGTGTAACAGAGGAATAAACACTGCAGACGTGTGTAAGAAGAGGAATAAACACTGCAGACGTGTGTAAGAAGAGGAATAAACACTGCAGACATGTGTAACAGAGGTATAAACACTGCAGACGTTTGTAAGAAAAGAGGCATAAAAACTGCAGACATTTGTAAGAATAGGAATAAACACTAGTCATGTGTAAGAACAGAGCCATAAACACTGGAGATGTGTGTAAGAAGAGGAATAAACACTGTGAAACCAGTATAATCTTATAAACTGCACCCTAACTGGACAGACTCGTGCTAATTGTACACAAGACAGCAGTTGCATCAGTGTTAGCTGACTGCTGCTATCCAGTGTGTTCAGTGCACACATGCACACACTCACACACACCCAAGATCTACATGAGGCAGAATGAATGCAGGCATGCTTTGCTTCTGATCAGCCAATCAAATGGATCAATCAATCAATCAATCATTAGAGACAAATATTGATCAGCACTCAGGGTACGGTCTGGCAGGTGAAAGCGTGCGGTAGGGTGGGCTCCAGCTAAAGCAGGTGATTCAGATCAACACAACCAACCAATCAACAAACAAATCAATAAAATAATAAATTTAAATTAAAAAATTTAAACGTGAGTGCCAAAAGAGCACTGTGACTGAGTGTTTACAGTAAGCGAGTGTTTACAGATGAAGTGTTTCTCAAACTAGACAAAAGAAGAAAACAAAAAAGTGAAACTTAGAACAAAAACCAGTGGGATTAAAGTGCAAGTGTATGGATGAATTTGAATGATGAAAAATAACAGAAAAAACTCACAGTACAAATCAAACTAAAATTTGGTTTTCAAAATAAACTTACCAGCATTTTTTGCGAAGTTGACTGAAAGTTGCAAGAAAGAAATAAAAAAAGCAAAACATAACAAAAAATTACCATACTAACATCTACCATACTATACATCATGTTTTCAAAGGACGCAGGAATCACTCGCGTGTGAAGCTGACTAACCCAACCAAATCAGTCATTAAACCTCATGTAAGGCTGCACCACCCAATTAAAAGCTCACTCCACCCAGCCAACCAGCCGTATCTGGCCGTGTCCTACACCCTCTCAACCCTCTTCACACTCGAGATAGACTCTCAGTTATTTTGTCTCTACGTGTCCCTGTTACACAGCAGCAAAGAGAAGTCTGATCTCCATGATAGGGATGGGGTTAAAAGTCTGATCTTGATTAAAGGGTGGGGTTACAAGTCTGATCTTGAAGATGTAGTTAGCAGAAAGCAGACTTAAGAGTGTTGAGAGAATCACTGAAGTACTACTGTTATAAAGCAGATCAGGGATTAATAAGACCACTCAGGGCCGTTGGTGGAGAGGCCCACTCAGTCTGCCTGATGGGCTGTTTGTGGAGAGATGGCTAGTCAGTCGGCCTGAAGGGTTGACTGAGAAGAGAGGCCCAGTCACTGCCTGAAGGGCTGTTTGTGAGGCACTCTGCCTGTCAAGATGTCTTAATAAGGCACAGATGACAGTGCTGGCTCAGTTACTGCTGTGGGGTGGGTTTCCCGAAACGTTCGTAGCGCTAAGTACTTCGTAACCTCGTCTGAAACGTGTGAGGTTAAGAAGTACTTAGCGCTACGAACGTTTCGGGAAACCCACCCGTGAGGAGTAGGATTGAGGGGGACAGAGTTGACCTGTACACATAAATACCGAAACATTTACAGCCATCCATACAAACTAAACTAGACCAAGCAGAACTGGGTCACTGCAAATGCAGAAAAGGAAGAATATAACTCCAAGCAGCTGAGATGGGGCTGGAGGAGTCTTTAGTTTATAAATGTACTCTATAAAGGGTGAGCATCTCGGCATTATAAACGCAGCACAAATACATTGTGGGAAACCCTCTCTGCATACAGTAAGCTCAGCTACACACTTGCAGAGTGATTGTCCTGAACTCCAAGTAACTTGCTCGGTATGGTTATGATTGATTGTCAGGTGACCAGGGTAGGAGTAATAATAACACTTGTATTTAACTAAATTCATAATCAGCCATACATACATGTCTACTGCAGCACTGAGGGCAGCTCTGTGTGTAGGTCTCTGTGTGTGTGTACAGGTGTGTGTGTGTGTGTGTGTGTGTGTGTACAGGTGTGTGGAGGTTACCTTGCGCCCATCACTCGCATGACAGTTGACATTGAGAGGTGTTAGCAGAGCCATCAGCTTGTCTTCATTTCCACTCCTGAGATGCACACACACACAACACACACAATTAGGGACAGCTTTTACCAACACACACCAAGATGTTTCCAGAGTGTTATTCTGTAATTACTGCTAATATTGGGCACAAACATGTGTATGTATATGAGTACGTTCACACACAGACACATACATACTAGTGCTTGACTAGCATCTGGAACAACCACTCAGTGCCTCTTGGATCACACACCTGCAGTACTCTCTCAGCATTACCTCAGTGCTATCTCAGCATCGCCTCCTGCCCCCAACGCTCTCCCTGACCCTGACTGCCTCCAGTTACCTAATTAAAAAACCCTTCATAAGCTTAAGATTGGTGTGTTCAATAAGAAGCACTACAAGCTTGGGCCCTCAGTTTAGTAACAATAAACAACTATTGTAGTATTGTAGTAAAAATGATCAACCCCCTACAGTTATGATTGGCTCCTGACTGCATCAGGGCTGAGTGTTGAGCTCAGATTTGAGGGATTTATGCCTTGAAACATGCTCACCTTGCTGCTTCCAATAGCTCATCCTTCTTATATTCACCTGCAGACCACAAAACAACACGTCTAATTAGACACGCGCTCAGATGCGCACAATCACACATGTTTGATCAGATGCACGTGCAATCAGACACACGTGCGATTACACGTGTGCAATCAGGCAAGCACACTGTGCCTTTACTGCATTGTCTACCAGACAGAAAAAAGCTGGGCGCGTACCGGTGAGAACAGTCTTGGCAGATGGATCTGCTAAATCCAGGGCTGATTTGCCATCTGTGTTTCTGATGTTGGGGTCAGAGCCGTGCTGGAGCAGAACTGAGGAAACACACACACACACACACACACACACACACACACACACACGACGTGCATGGACGCACACGCACATACAGACAGGCACCAAAGTGAAAAGCATGATAGTGATTCTGTCTGCCCCCCCCCCCCACCCCCAAACACTGTAGTGATGCTGTCTCAGCAGTGTGCAAGGTGATGGGGATTCAGCAGATCTCTGAAATCCGCTGGACACACACAAACAGAACTCTTGTGCTATCTGAATGTCACGCTAAGGTCAGGCGTTTGTCGGTTTACACCAACCCATCAGAAATGATGCCCCACTGCTGTTAAGATGACACTTTCATGTTACTGCTGACTCCCGTTACCCAAACTACCCCACAGCATTCTACAGCTTTGTAAGAACAGTCTCGCTTTATACATTAGAAAAGTTAAACTCTTACCGATGCACACGTCAATCTTGCCCTTAATGGCTGCCTCGTGCAGGGGCGTGTAGTTCCAGTTGTCTCGTGCGTTGGGGTCAGCGCCCTGGCACAGCAGCAGACTGACCACCTCCGCGTGGCCGAACGAGCACGCGTTGTGTAGCGGGATCAGCCCGCCGTCGTCACGCGAGTGCACGTTCGCTCCGGTCTGTAACAGATGCTCGACAACATCTTTCCTCCCAAAACCTGAAAAAAATGTATAAATATTCAAATATCGTCTCAGAACTCAGAAATTTTAAAGTTTTTTTATAACATCCTTCCACACGTAGGCCGGTTATTTAGTGTGAAAATATATGAAAACATCGTTTTTTTCCCCTTGAAACGGTGGTTGAGGGGACGTTTAAATGCGGCTAACCGAGGCCAGTCGCGTTTATTCTCCGGTAATAAATTCGCTTCTGAAAATCAAGCAGCGGCACCAACATGTCGAGGCGGCGGCAGCAGCCGCCCGTACCTGCGGCGAAGTGCAGCGGGGTGGACTTCCTCCCCGCCATGTCCTTGGCGTTCACGTTCACCGAGTCCACCAGCCGCTTCACCCGGGACACGTCTCCGTTGCGACAGGCCTCGAACAGGTCCCTGAACGCCCCGCCGGTGCCGCAGCCTTCCTCGGCCGGGCTGGAGGCTGCCGAGGCGGGGCTGGGGCTGCCCGAGCTGCCGACGGCCGCGGTCGAGCTAACGCTGCTACAGCCGGAGCTGCCCAGCGCTGGCGCGGGGCGCCCGGGGGAGGCCGCGGTGCCCTCCGTCGCTCCGCCGCAGTCCGAGGCGCTACTGCTCGACGGACTCGACGTCGCCGAGTCCGGGGCCGCGGGCGACACCGGCGGAGGCGGAGAGGCGAGGACGGTGTTCCGCGGGGGCGACTGCAGTACGCCGTGATGCTGAGACGACCGACGGGACACCGCCATTTTCCCGTGAAAACCTCGGTGTGTCAACAATAACAGCTGGAACAGCGCCACTTCCGCACGGGGCCAATGTATTTCCGGTTATGGTCTGTCGACTCTGAATAAAGCGTATTCTGGGTATCGAAACGATGTCTGAATTTGTTGTGCTTTTCACTTAATAATTTTCCAGTTTCTGGCATTTTTCTGGCTTTTCACCATGTTTATTGTTTTAAAGGGCCACTGTTATGCAAGTGTGTGTGTGTGTGTGTGTGTGTGTGTGTGTGTGTGTGTGTGCATGTTTATGTATCTTGCCTGTAATGCAGGAACTTATGTCTATTGATTTAATGAACGTGTCTTGTTCATCTTATAATAAACAAGACACGTTTAGCTATATAAGGGGTCTCTGTGTTGCTATGGTGACAACAACAAACCCCTTTCCCACTGACTGGCTTCACTAGTAGATTTCTGTTCACTAGAAAACGTCTGTTCACTAGTAGTGTTCTGAAGCGTTGTGCCCTCTGTGTTACGGGCTTTGATTCACAGCTGATGTGTAACTTTAAGATGCCCATTTCCTCCGGCGCTACAGGGAGAGAGGGAGCTGAGGTGGAGACCCAAGGTTCCTATTTAAAGAGGTCAGTATCTTTTTAAAACAGTATCTGTTTAATGCTAAACTTTGATAGAATGAGTAACTACATCAGATGCACGCATGAATCGCAGCTGATGTTCTCACTGCTTTAATGTCAGCCTTTTCTTTATTGTCCTGTAGTGTTTTCTGAACGGGCCTAATTCCTGTTAACAGGTATCTTGGAACTCTTTCTCATGACAAGAGGAGGACCCTAGAGAACGTCCTGGAGGTGCTCTGATACAGTGTATTAAAATTAAAATCATATCAGATGGTTACTGGATGAACGAGTGTTAATTGACACAGTTTGTTAATGTTTTGTCCTCTTGTCCAGACTGAAGGTGTTTCTGGTGCAGCTGGAGAAGATGTGGGGGGTTCATCAAAACGTACTGATACCCCCATCATACCACCCCCACCCCCACCATGCCACCCCAACCTCCACCATACCACCCCCACCATACCACTCACACTCCAGTTCATATCAGATATATGTTCAGGAGCTCTGTGTTCTATGTGTAAATGCACTGAATCTGTCATGTGAGCATGTGGCTTGTGTGTGTGTGTTTCAGGTGTGCAGAAGGAGAAACGCACACAGGAGAGGCACCGAAAAAGTAATGGAGATGGCAAACATGCCCTTGAACAGACATCTTCGAAGAAATCAACCACATGTACTTTGTTGTGATACACAGTCATATCTAAGGTGGATGAAACACTCTAAAGCAGGGGTACTCAAATAGAAATGATGATGGGCCATTTAATTTTTTCAATCACTGAAGGGCCGGTTACGGGGGGGGGGTTGAACGCATTTGGGCGTCAGCTACCTGTTTGTTGTTGCCATAAAGGCTCTAAAGTTTGGTAGGCGTATTCAGTTTTCTATATATTAGGTGCCATATCTGAATATACTACCATCTTTCTTACCTAATACTTTTTAAACCTCTTTTATGTATTACTATATGCTTTCCTTAATCAGAAATCAGAACAGTGTCGCATGAATGTTTTATAGATTATGTAATTGCAGTGCAACATCATCTTTGCCCACTAGAGGGCACAAGTTACATTAGTTTGTTTTTTTTTTGCATTGTGGTAAATCTAGGTAACTCATATGTGGAACTTGTCCTGCATTAACTGAAATATTGATTTCATTAAAAGACAAGGGTTGGTTGGAAATAAATATATAAAACATGTAGGTGGAATCATAAAGGAAATATAATACAAAACCACCACACTATGCCAGTCAAGGCTCTTACCAACCTGCTCTGTGGTGTATATTCTAGCACAGGCATGAATGTTGGCACGCAGCCAGTCACAAGTAGACAACGTAGGGAAAGACAAACCTTTCAATGGGGTCTCGTAAGAGTCTCAAGTATGTTACAGAGTCCAACCACTGTCAGTTACAATCAGTTACAAGTACACTGTCACAGTAACACAGTCCAAGCACAGTCTCAGTTAAACAGTCTAACCACAATGTCAGTTACACAATCCAACCAGACTGTCGGTTACACAGTCCAACCATACTGTCGGTTATTAGGGTTGCAACGGTATGAGATTTTCACGGTATGATAACCGTCTCAGAAAATACCGCGGTATCACGGTTATCACGGTATCACAGTTAGTTTGTATATTATTAAAAGATACACTGACCCTTAAAGAAATTACAAAAAGTTGTTTTTGTTCAATTAACTATTTATTGTAGAAACCTGGAACCAGAGGCGTAGCGCAAAATTCTGGGGCCCCACCGCAAGGAGGCAATGAGGAGGCCCGTGCGTGAGCTAAAATCTCACGAGCGACCGTAGCGCGCGACCCTGCGCGAGCGATGTAGGCGTTTATACTTTCGCGAGCGTCGCGAGCGTCACTGCAGTGTAAATATGGCTTTGCAGTGTTGTCCGAAACGATACGTTAACAAATACGAGCCTCTTGTAATTCCAGGACGAAACATGAGAGAACGTGAAGACGTTAAGATTGGGCGTTTTGAAAATAAACAACCATTAAATAATGTGATAAAAAGCGAATAATTTCGAGTATATGTATAAATATTTAACTAAGTTTAACGTGCTGGGAAATATTGAAATGGACCTTGAAAGTGATGTACAAATGCTTTAATTCCACCTTGTTAAGGTGTATGAACCCTGCAAACATGACTTTGTTCATCGCGCTGAAGCGCGGCATTACAAAATTCGAGAGGTGCACGACCTCGCGAATCGACAGCGCGCGAGACCCTCGCGCACGGGCAGAGCCACAGCGATTACGTCATTTTCGCCGCGCAGACCCTCAAGTATAAACCAGGCTTAACATCACCCAGGAGGATGACTAAACAACAAACTCGTCCTAAGGCGGGGCCCACCTGTGTTCGGGGCCCCCCCGCAGTGCGTGCCTTGCGTGCCCCTCCCCTACGCCAGTGCCTGGAACTATTGTATACAAAATGTGTCCTTTAAAAAAATAAGCTGTACACATGTTTATATAAATACTGCAAAATTAGAGAAACCTAAATCATGGATTTCAGTACAATTATTTAAGTTTAAATTATTTAATATCTGATAAACTCAGCCAGGGTCACTGTCTGATCAACAACTGTTGTAAACGTCTGTTGTAGCCTACTTCCAAGTTAGAATATAACCAGATACTGCAGAAAGAGAGGATATATTTCTGACATGATCCTTACAATAGAGATTTCTATTTTAAGGCTTTCACACCGAGTCTGGTTTTAACATATCAAAAACAGGCACGTTAGAATTTGAAAATGAACGCATGTAAATCAATGGCGTCTTTCACATCCAGTGAAAGCAAGGACCATAAAAAGCTAGGTTTATTCTTTCACTAGTGACCGTAGCGCGCGACTCCGCACAGTTCTTTTGTATTACGTTAACAAATACGAGCCTCTTGTAATTCCAGGACGAAACATGAGAGAACGTGAAGACGTTAAGATTGGGCGTTTTGGAAATAAACAACCATTAAATAATGTGATTAAAAAAGCGAATTATTTAGAGTATATGTATAAATATTTAACTTAATTAAGTTTAAGGTGCTGGGAAATATTGAAACGGACCTTTAAAGTTACGTACAAGTACTTTAATTCCACCTTATAAAGGTGTATGAACCCTGCAAACATGACTTTGTTAATTGCGCTGAGGCGCAGCGCGCGCAAAGTTACAAAATTCTAAATAAAAAAAAAAAGCTAAATTTTAGTTTAGCTTTTTTTTTGTAAAAAAATTTGTTAAGTCTGATGCACTTCTGCCATTCTCACCGCTGTGTGCTGAGTAGCTGAACCGGAGCGGAGTTGCGCATGCGCGGGTCAGTTTCTCCGCTGGCTTGCTTTTTACCGGTAATAAGCAAACGCACACGATATGATAACCGTGCATTTTAATACCGTGGTATACCGTGAAACCGTTTACCGCTGCAACCCTATCGGTTATACAGACCAACTACATTGTCATGGGCTGGCGGTTAGGGAACTGGTCTTGTGACCGGAGGGTCGTGGGTTCGATTCCCAGACCTAAGGCCATGACTGAGGTGCCCTTGAGCAAGGCACCTAACCCCAACTGCTCCCCGGGCATCGGGCTAGGGCTGCCCACCGCTCTGGGCACGTGTGATCCACAGCCCCCTAGTAATCATCTAGTGTGTGTGTGTTCTGACTGCACAGATGGGTTAAAAGCGGAGGAAAAATTTCGATTGGGGTGTAAAAATCACAATTGACAAAATATGGCACATTTACATTGTCACGGTTACAGTCCAACCACATTGTCTTTATGGGTGTGAGGCCCCCAGTGAAGTGGTTTCTGTCAACCGTCTCTATGCCGTATGGGATCCACAGTAATGATGCTGTGTGTATTTTGGGTACAGTTTAGCATACAAGCCTGGATTAGCAATTAACGCCATCTCTGCCATTTGCTGTGAACAAACATCCATGTTTGCTTGTAAAGAGTTGTGGCACCGTGACAGTGGTGTGTAGTGGGGACAAACATAATAGGGACAGCTGATGTCCAAAAGTCTTTATTTGTAAGAAATTAATATATTGAAAAAATATTACCAGTGTATTTGGTACACCTAAAAGCTCTAAAATGGAGAACATGTCATCAACAGTAAAATCGTCCTATAACTAAATAAAACTTGTATAAATTAATTAGCAACACAACAAAAAACAACAATAAAACTGTCAAATTGGTGAAATGTCCCTCCATGTGAGGAAACCGTGGAGGAGTTGGAGCTGGTGAGTCTATGTGCGTGAGAGAAGGAGGAAGTGAAGCAAGCCTGTGCTGGCTGTGTTTGGTCTGGAATCCCTTACCCAACACAGCCTGACAGATCATCACGGTTCTCAATGGTGAGTTTAGATGTTCAAGGCCTCATATAGTCCAGTTGAGGGTCCTGATTGGTGAGTCTGGTGTCTCAGGCTCTGTGATTGGTTGATTTTACAGTTCAGTCACTACTGTCGTCTTTAACCAGCATGTGGCTGTATATCTTCTGCTGCTCTTGTTTGAACGTGTCCTTCACTTTTGCCCTCTTCAGTCCGCCATCCCTACACACACACACACACACACACACACACACACACACACACACACACACACACACACACACGCTTGTCAGTTACTATGGGAGCCACTGGTGTATTGCAGTAATACAGTGAATAAGCCTGATGAAGAGGGAGAGAGGGCTAACCAGGACAGGTCCACCAGCCCCCCCTGGTGGGCGATAGCTGACTTCACTCTGTTGGCAAACTGGACTGCATCCTCCCCTTCCTGCACACACAGGAAACAGGTTAGAGGAACCAGGAAGCCCACGTAACCATGGCAGAACTGAGACACAAACACAAAGTTAAACATACACTGAGATGTTCAGTCATAGATGATCAACTATACGTATATGTTCAAACTACAATATGTGTAGCTTAAATATTTGTTGTATTTGCATTTTAAAACCATAACCAGGAACTGCAAATTATCTTTTACCAGATGTCTCATACACATTATATATATTGAATTTAATGTGGTAGTATTTAACTGTTTTGTCCATGTAAAGAAAAATAATACCACTGCAATTAGTAGACCAATTTCAAATAGCACTGCAGAGAAAAACAGCACTGCAGACACAAACTGCACTGTAGAGCTGTTTTCTGGTGTGCACTACTTGGGTGATGGTTGGCCCCTCCCCCTCACCTGCTGGCTCATGGGTGGCCCCTCCCCCTCACCTGCTGGCTCATGGGTGGCAGGTACCAGACGTTACACACAATGGCCCAGCTCGTCATCATCCTCAGCAGGTAGCTCACCATGTTGTATTTCCCACTGTTCCAGAACGCATCGCCAAACTGAGGGTCATACTGCATTCACACACACACACACACACACACACACACACACACACACACACACACACACACACACAGAGCTCATCATCAACATCAGGATGCTGTAGGGGTTACACAGCTCCTCCCACAGTCTACAGACATGCTTTTGATTTTTTTGGTCTCTATATTTCTTTTACATGGAAGATGGATTACATTCCAATGTGCAACGTAAAGACCAGGAAGTAACACTTCAGAGAGTGAGAGGGAGGGAGAGAGACAAAGAAAATATTTTATTGCTTGATTATAGTCTCAGTGATTTGTCTGTCCCTAACAGCTGATTTAAATGATGGAGAAAGTTTCTACCTTTATAGCCACGGGGTAAATGGTCCCTCCGATTTCAAAGCTTCCCTTTTTGAACATCATAACGGACGTGTTATTGATGCAAGTTCCTACATACAGGGGCAGAGACAGCGCTATGTGAGTAACTCACCAACTGTGTGACTGTGTGTGTGTGTGTGCGTGTGTGTTTGCACAGATGCATGCAACTGATTTCACTAAGACCCAATGGAATTCTTAGGGAAATCAGGTGGCACTGTTACCATAGCGCTGGTACAAATCAGGTGGCACTGTTACCGTAGCGCTGGTACAAATCAGGTGGCACTGTTACCATAGCGCTGGTACAAATCAGGTGGCACGGTTACCGTAGCGCTGGTACAAATCAGGTGGCACTGTTACCATAGCGCTGGTACAAATCAGGTGGCACGGTTACCGTAGCGCTGGTACAAATCAGGTGGCACTGTTACCATAGCGCTGGTACAAATCAGGTGGCACGGTTACCGTAGCGCTGGTACAAATCAGGTGGCACTGTTACCATAGCGCTGGTACAAATCAGGTGGCACGGTTACCGTAGCGCTGGTACAAATCAGGTGGCACTGTTACCATAGCGCTGGTACAAATCAGGTGGCACTGTTACCGTAGCGCTGGTACAAATCAGGTGGCACTGTTACCATAACGCTGGTACAAATCAGGTGGCGCTGTTACCGTAGCGCTGGTACAAATCAGGTGGCACTGTTACTGTAGCGCTGGTACAAATCAGGTGGCACTGTTACCATAGCGCCAGTACAAATGTCTACAGATCTGTGATGTCTCAACCCAGTCTGATCTGAAGTTAACCATCACAGAGTGTAATCTCACACAGTTGTGTAATCTCACACAGTTATGTAATCTCACACAGTTATGTAATCTTACAGTCATTTTGAAACATGGAATGAGGTGTAACAGGATGTATATACAGTGATGAGCAACATTTAATTTGAGCAAATTCATTATCATTATAACTGAGCAGGCAAATCAAAACCCAAACACAAGACAGGACAGAGACAAATCCAAAACCGAAAAAAAACTTTGCACCAAAGCAAATGTGACACCAAAGTGGGGAGAGTGAGACACATCTAATCTCACAGTTGTCTAATCTCACCGTCCAGCCTTAGTTATTTGCCTAATCTTACACTGTTTTTAATCTTGCTCAGTTTAAGCTCACATAGCCATTTGATAAGACAAGTCTTAACACAGCGCGTTCCCCATGGGCCTCTTACCCTCAGGGAAGATCAGGATGGGGAGTTTGTTCATGTCACTGACGTGATCCCTCAGCCTGCAGATAGGAAAGGGTGAAGACAGAGGATCAGCTCAGGACACACGCACGCACGCACACACACACACACACACACACACACACACACACACACACACACACACACACACACACAATCATACAGACACACACACACACACACACACAATCATACAGACACACACACACACACACACAATCATACAGACACACACACACACACACACACACACACACACACACACACACACGCACAATCATACAGACACACACACACGCACACACACACACACACACACACACGCACGCGCACACACACACACACACACACACACACACACACACACACACAATCATACAGACACACTTGCACACACACACACACACACACACACACACACACACACACACAATCATACACAGACACACTTGCACACACACACACGCACGCACTCACACACACACACACACACACACACACAATCATTCACAGACACACTTGCACACGCACACACTCACACACGCACACACACATACTGCAGAGAGCAGTGAGACACATCCAGTCAGGTCAGCCTGACTCAGCACTTTACATGCAAACAACGACTCATCGGTGAGTCATCAGTGCTCTGGAGTGAAGGAGCACCAGCTGTGTGTAACTCTTCCTCACAGCCTAGAGAGTGAGTGTGTGTGTATGAGTATGTGTGTGTGTGTGTGTGTGTAAGCTTTTTCCAGCTGCAGATGATGACCCACATTCCAGAGTGCTGCATGTCAAGGGGGTTGTGTGCACTCATTGTGCTCATGCACACACAAGCACACACACACACTCACTCGTGAATCAGCCTGTAGCAGACAATGCTTTGACATGAAGACAGACAGCACACTAGCTCCAGCAGGTCGTAACAGGTCACTGAAGTGCAGTTACAGTGATTTTAGTGCTGTGCTGGTCTACCTTTTTGTCACCAGGTGGCGATCTTTCATCTCTGCTCTTTCAAACCAGATGTGAGGACATGCTCGAACCATCGCACGTTGAATCATGCCCATCAGGCCACCGTGTACCTGCCCCACCTGTCAATCAGACCGACCCAATCACACCCGAGAACCTCAGACACTTCATGTAGCATGTAGCCTTGTACAGAGACGGTATCCTGTTGGATTTATCAGACCAATCTGTTACTCACCATAGCATAGCCGCCATCGTTAGCCAGGATCACCACGTCGATCGGTGAAGTGTGATTGGCCACACAAATCCCTCCTTTCTGTGGTTTGTTCTCTCTGTAGGGGACGAAGTCAGAAGCCTCCAATGAGAGCTGGTGAGAGCTCAGAGCAGAGGTTTCAGTGCAGGCGCCGGCTCCACCAGCCGGACCAGGTTTCTGCTCCAGCCCTGGGGCCCTCCAGCCTGCTGCAGGTCTACCTCACCTCACACAGGCATGATGTGGCACTCTGGGCTAGAGCAGAAACCTGCACTGGCCTGGATCTGCTCCTGGATCAGACTCACAGCGCCTCTGTACCAGTTCAGTGTCACACAGATATGTGTGAATAGGTTCATTGGATGAGACAGCCACCATCCACACACCGCACACCCTCCAAACACCACAAATACTCCAAACACCCTACACACTCTAAAAACTCCACATGCTCCAAACACTGCACACGCACCAAAACACCCCACACACTCCAAACACAACACACAGTCCATTCAGTTTGATAACCAACTGATGGCTGATCACACTGTTTATTAATAATTTTATCAGCTTTTGCTCTGAACTAAAGACGCAGAATGGTGACTGCACACACTGGCCAGTCGATTGGAAGAGTTTTTTTTTTTGCCAAAATTCTTTTTAAATTCTTCAGCTGTTGACTGAAATGTCTGCCCTCATGTGCTCTGAAACACTACAGCAGCAGTTGTATTTGCACATGTCACATGATCATCGCAAGTCAACATTCGCACATGTCACATGACCATCGCTAGTCATGTTACTGAATACTTGTGTTTGTGAGTTCCTGTTGTAGTAATAGGTACCCGTTGTAGTAGTGACTCCTGTAGTTTAGTAGTAGTCTGACTCAATGGTGTCTTGAATGGTGAAATGGTGTCTAGCCTATCCGTACTATTACCTAGGATGTATTCTGTGATCAGAAGCAAAGCACTTTGTAAGTCGCTCTGGATAAGAGCGTCTGCTAAATGCTGTAAATGTAAATGTAGTAGTGAATAGTGAATGTAGTGAATGTTGTGGAAGTGATTACCTGTTGTGGTAGTGAGTACCTTTTATAGTAGTGAGTAACTGTTGTGGTAGTGAGTAGCTGTTACAGTAGTGAGTACCTGTGGTGGTAGTGTATTGTTGCAGACAGGCCTCGGGCACAGATCCGATAACACATGATGTGTACCAGCTCACTTAGCCAGTCCTTTAACCTGAAACACAAACCATCTGCCCTGTTCAGATTCAGATTCAAGAAGCTTTATTGTCATGACTGTAATTTGCAACAATATTGCCAAAGCATTACAACAATAAATAAACAAATTCCACTTCACTCCAATACCACCCTGTTATGCTCCACTCCACTACACGGCATCCCCTCTGTAACCCTCATCTCCCTTTACACCACCTCTGTAACACTCATCTCCCTTCACACCCTCCCTGTAACACTCATCTCCCTTTACACCCTCCCTGTAACACTCATCTCCCTTCACACCCTCCCTGTAACACTCATCTCCCTTTACACCCTCCCTGTAACACTCATCTCTCTTCACACCCTCCCTGTAACACTCATCTCCCTTTACACCCACCCTGTAACACTCATCTCTCTTCACACCCTCCCTGTAACACTCATCTCCCTTTACACCCTCCCTGTAACACTCATCTCCCTTTACACCCTCCCTGTAACACTCATCTCCCTTTACACCCTCCCTGTAACACTCATCTCTCTTCACACCCTCCCTGTAACACTCATCTCTCTTTACACCCCTCTGTATCATTCATTGATTTCCTTTTACACCCCTCTGTAACACTCATCTCCAAATACACCCTCCCTGTAACACTCATCTGTTTGTACACCTGCTAATAATTATATTAATGATAACGCTAATGATAATAATGCTAATGAGAGTGCTAATGAAAATGATGCTATTAATAATATGAATGATAACGCTAATGATAATTATGCTAATGACAGTGCTAATGAAAATGATGCTATTAATAATATAATGACAATGCTAATGAAAGCCATGCAGATGAGGATGACCCAAGTGCCTGCCAGGAATATGAGCATGTGGTGTGCAGAACTCTTGTGCAGTCGTGGGTTCATATGTGTGGTGTGCAGAACCCCTGTGCAGGTATGGGTTTGTGTGTATGGTGTGCAGAACTCTTGTGCAGGTGTGGGTTCATGTGTATGTGGTGAATAGAACGCTTGTGCAGGTGTGGGTTCATGTGTATGTGGTGTATAGAACTCTTGTGCAGGTGTGGGTTCATGTGTATGTGGTGTATAGAATGCTTGTGCAGGTGTGGGTTCCAGATGTGTCAATTCCAGGTTCAGAAAGTAAAAGTCCTCACCAGGATTTTGCTCAGGCTTCCTGGATTGTGTTGATTCCACTAATTTAACCTGGATTGCACTAATTAGAAAATCTAGCAAGCTTGAGGAAAATCCTGATGAGGACTTTTACTTTCTGAACCTGGAATTGACACATCTGGTGGGTTCATGTGCATGTGTGTGTGTGCAGAACATCTGTGCAGGCGTGGGTTCGTGTGTGTGGTTTCCAGAAAGCTTGTGCAGGCGTGGGCTTGTGCATGTGTGTGTGTGTGTGTGTGTGTGTGTGTGTGTGTGTGTGTGTGTGTGTGCAGAACACTTGTGCAGGCATGTGTGATGCAGTGGAACTGCGTTCTCAGCAGGACGTTACCTACAGTCGGGCAGGAATCCCACCCCAGTGGTGCCAATGACCAGCCAGCTGATCCCAATCACTGCCAGTGTGATCCTGCAAGCAAAGCACACGCTGCTCACACATCTACAGGACTGATCTCACTTCAGCTTTAACCACCTGCATGCACCTAATGATGCCTTTAACAAATGACACATAGGCTGATCTTAGAGCAGCTGCCTAATTCTAATACTGATTAAACCAAAAAGAACAGAGTAATCAGAGAGCAGTTGCATGACTTGTACTTTCTGTATTGGTTAGTCAAAGTCCATCCATGTGTGTGTGTGTGTGTGTGTGTGTGTGTGTGTGTGTGTGTGTGTGTGTGTGTATGTATGTGTCACCTCAAAGGCAGCAGGATGCCGTAGCGGACACACACCCCAATGCCCCACAGAGTGCTGAGTCTGACGGAGATGTAATGGAAGTTGTTGTTGGTGCGTGTGAGCAGGTTCCAGGACTCCAGCTCCTCTGAGCTGAACCTTTGGGTCACCTCGTCCTCCACGATGCTCTCTATCCCCCTTCTGCTGAAGTAGAATACATCACTCAGCGAAAAGGCCCCGCCCTCCGCTGGTCTACTGCGCCGCAGTTCATCGATCTCCTCCTCCAATGAGGAGTCATCTCTCTGGATGAGTCCTGAGGGGGCGGGGCAAAAGGGGGTTAAGTGCCTTTACAGTACTGGTATTACATAGAGACTTCACCTACTGTAGAAACAGTCTTCACTTGCTTTGTAAAGTGAACACTTCCTAACCTGATGTATGGTGGCAAGAATACCGATACATGTTGGTTAGTTTGGTTAAATGGGCTTCATTGATGTGGAGAGAAATCCCAGACATATACCAAAAACAAGCGAAAGTCAAAACCAGTACTGTGCATTTACGAACATACAGGAGATCCAGAAGAGTAGTTAATGAAGTTCTAAAGATTGTTAATCAGTCTCTGCAACTGGGAGAATTCCCTAATATTCTTAAAAATTCTATGGTTAAACCACTATTAAAGAACAGAAATCTTGATCCTACAGTTATCAATAACTATCGACCTATATCTAACCTTTCCTTTCTTAGCAAAATTATTGAAAAAGTTGTGTCAATCTAGCTGAATGATTATGTTAAAGTAAATCAGATAAATGACACTCTTCAGTCTGGTTTCAGAGTTCTCCACAGCAATGAAACAGCACTAGTTAAGGTTAATGACCTGAGATTGAATAAGGATGCAGGCAAACTCTCAGTCCTTTTCCTGCTAGATTTAAGTGCAGCTTTTGACACTGTTGATACTTCTACAGAGCTGAGTAGGCCTTAGTGGCTTAGTCTTAGACTGGTTTAGATCGTATCTAACTGGGCGTGATTACTATGTTACATTAGGTACCTCTTCCTCCACATGTCAAAATATAACTTGTGGCGTCCCCCAAGGATCAATTCTTGGGCCGTTACTGTTCAACCTATATATACTTCCGTTACCACATATCATTAACAAACATGGCATTAGTTATCATCAATATGCAGATGACACTCAACTTTACATTTCTCTAGAACCTAAAGCCCTAAGATCAATTTGCTCACTGTTTGATTGCATAGGTGATATACAGACATGGATGTCGGACAATTTTCTGCAATTAAATAAAGAGAAGACAGAGGTTCTTGTTCTTGGTAATGATTCACAAAGGAATGATGTCCAGATTTATTTTAATCAAATGAATCTGAATGCCAAACTATGTGTTAGGAATCTGGGTGTCACCTTTGATAATGAGCTCAGCTTCAAATCACACATAATGACTACATGCAAGACAGCATATTTGCACCTTCGAAACATCGCTAAGGTCCGAGATATGCTCTCTCCTGCTGACAGTGAAAAACTTGCCCATGCACTTATCACATCAAGGCTAGATTATTGTAACGCTGTTCTATCTGCTCTTCCAAAGAGCTCTATTTCGCACCTACAGCTAGTTCAGAATGCTGCTGCAAGGGTTCTGACCCGTAGGAGAAAGAGAGATCATATTACACCTGCACTCCACTCACTGTACTGGTTACCTGTCAGGTGTAGAATAGATTTTAAGGTTCTAGTGATGGTTTTTAAATGTCTTCATGGTCTTGCTCCTCTTTACCTTAGTGAAATGATGATTAGATATGTTCCAGTCAGGTCTCTCAGGTCTTCAAACAGTAATTTACTGGTGATTCCTAAAAGCTGATTAAAGATTGGCGAGGGTGCTGTTAGCCACTATGGCCCAAAGCTCTGGAACTCTCTTCCTGAAGAGCTCAGAGGCATTTCATCCCTGCATAGCTTCAAAAAGATTATCAAAACGTTCCGGTTTTGATCTGCTTTTAGTTAAACTCTAACTAATTATTCTAATTATTAGTTCTAATTATTTTAATAGTTTTCCAGATTATTATTATCTAATTTACTTAACTTTTTTACATTATTTTATTTAGTTACATTGCACGTTGTTTTAATATTATTATTTTATAATTTGTCATTATTTTATTATGTTTGTTTCCTCTTTATCTTTACATTTCTCTTAACATTTTCTTTTTGTCTTATCTTTGCTTCCTTTTAATGTTTATTTTTATTTATTCTGTAAAGCACTTTGAGTTGCATGTATGTATGAAAGGTGCTATACAAATAAAGATTATTATTATTATTGTAACGCTGGGGAGGCAGGCAGGACGAGGCGGGTGCGTCGTGTCAACGGGCACTTTATTTAAACATATAACGGTAGTGCAAATAGCGCACTGCAACATATAACACTGAACGACACACAGACGTAGCATTAAGCTTCAAACAAAGATGAGCACGGGACACTGCGCGAACGCACATTAAATAGACAAACTACATAAGCCCCAAGTGATGACGAGACGCGTCACAGGTGAGACTAGTTAACACACTCACACCCGCACCCACGAACACACATACACGGGCAACCAGACGCAGACGACATAAACACCCGCCCACAAGGAGGGTCCGGGAGCTGGGACACAGATTCAGAACAGCAAACAGACAGGAGATCCATAACAGTAAACACATTCAGAACAGTAAACAGAACCAGAACAGCCATCAGAACCAGAACAGTAAACAGAACCAGAACAGTAAATGTTAACATGCAGAAATCTGAGATTCTACCGCTCTTTCTCCTTTGAAGCGTTTTTGCTGATATATGATATTTGGTCAGGAGGACCATCTCCAGTTACTGATATTGGGTCAGGACCATCTCCAGTTACTGATATTGGGTCAGGACCATCTCCAGTTCATATTGAATAGGATGAATAGGAAAATACATGCAGGTGAGATTCTACAGAATTAAAAACAAATGTGAGTCCAAACACAGTGCAAACACAGCCACTGCTAGAACACACAGATAATGTTGACAAGTCTAAACTGCACCAACATACTCCACGACAGGTATGCAGAACCAGCAACGCAGCACTGCAACTTCCAGACAGCAAGAGGGACAAAGAGAGACAGAAAGGGAGGAAGAGAGAGGAGAAGATAGTGGGAGAGAGGAAAAGAAAGAGACCAACACTACCACCCTCTCCCACCATACACCACCTACACTACCACCCTCTCCTCTCATACCATCGCTCCACTGCCCTCAGTATTCAGAAACGTACACCAGAAGATATCAAGTTACATCACTGCACAACTCACTTTAATGCAGTGTGGTGATTACTCTGATAATCTCCGGTACTGCACTGCTCTCTGCTCACCTTTGATAAGCACATTATTGATCATTGATTTATAAAGTGAGAGAGAAGCTAGCTCAAGGTGAGTGCTGCTGATAACAGCAGGAGCAAAGTTTACTGTGTGTGTGCATGTTTGTGTGTGCATGTTTGTGTATGTGTGTGTGCATGTGTTTGTGTGTGTGTGTGTGTGTGAGTGTGTTTATGCATGTGTGTAACTGCTTTGTCCAACATTACAGAGCATCCTCAGAAAGTCACATTTCGTCAAATAGATTGAGATGTAAATGTAGTATATAAGTGCAGAGTGCTGTCTCTCAGGGTGTACTGTATGTCAGAGTGAGACTCCCAGAGTGCTGTCTCTCAGTGTGTACTTTAGGTCTGAGTAAGACTCCCAGAGTGCTGTCTCTCAGGGTGTACTGTAGGTCTGAGTGAGATGCAGTAACATGCTACAAGGTCTTCTCAGAGTGCCAATAAACTCAGTCTAGCATTAACTCGTAGGAATGTGTTGCATGAATGTGTTGTGAGGAAGGGTGTATGTATGGGTGGTCTGTTTATGTGTGTGTGTGTGTGTGTGTGGGGGTGTGGGTGTGTGTGTTGGTAGTCTATGTTTTAGCATGTCTAGTCAAATTTATTTCTATAGCGCTTTTTACAACAGCCGTCACAACAAAGCAGCTTTACACATGTTTGGGTCCAAGACCTCAGTGAGCAGGTCAAAGGTGACTGTGGCCAGGAAAAACTCCCTAGAGTATGAGGAAGAAACCTGGAGAGTAACCAATGTGTGTGTGTGTGTGGTCTGTATTTTAGCATGTGATTGTGTGATGGTGTGTGGTCTGTATTTTAGCATGTGAGTGTGTGATGGTGGTGGGATGTATTTTAGCATGTGAGTATATGATGCTGTGTGTGTGATGGTGGTGGGATGTATTTTAGCATGTGAGTATATGATGATGTGTGTGTGATGGTGGTGGGATGTATTGTAGCATGTGAGTATATGATGATGTGTGTGTGATGGTGGTGGGATGTATTTTAGCATGTGAGAATATGATGATGTGTGTGTGATGGTGGTGGGATGTATTTTAGCATGTGAGTATATGATGATGTGTGTGTGATGGTGGTGGGATGTATTTTAGCATGTGAGTATATGATGATGTGTGTGTGATGGTGGTGGGATGTATTTTAGCATGTGAGAATATGATGATGTGTGTGTGATGGTGGTGGGATGTATTTTAGCATGTGAGAATATGATGATGTGTGTGTGTGATGGTGGTGGGATGTATTTTAGCATGTGAGTATATGATGATGTGTGTGTGATGGTGGTGGGATGTATTTTAGCATGTGAGTATATGATGATGTGTGTGTGATGGTGGTGGGATGTATTTTAGCATGTGAGTATATGATGATGTGTGTGTGATGGTGGTGGGATGTATTTTAGCATGTGAGTATATGATGATGTGTGTGTGATGGTGGTGGGATGTATTTCTTGTGTATGTTCTTCATACACAACAACCTGATGAAATAATGTGTTCATGCCAGTCATGCCAGTCACAGTTTTTGTTCTTGTTTGTGTGTGTGAAAGTACGTGTACTTACCATTAGATGAGGAGGTTTTTAATGTTTTCTTCTCCTCACTGCTTTTCTGAATCCTCAGTGTTGCCCACTGTAAAACACACACACACACACACACACACACACACACACACACACACACACAGACTGTTAAAGAAGGTATATAAGGTATTACATCACAAATGCTGACTACCATGCACACTCCATGGGCAGTGCAAACACACACACACACACACACACACTCTCCCTCTGTGTCTCTGTGTATGTGCATGTGTGTTTTATTATGTCTGTGCGTGTATTATGTGTGTGTGTGTGTATGTGTTAATATGTGTGTGGGTGCATTAGTGTGTGTGTGTGTGTGTGTGTGTGTGTGTGTGTGTGCGTACCTCCAGTGTTTTGATGAGGATCTTCATGTACGTCTCCGTGATGCCTAGTGACAGGCCGAACATGGCTGGCAGCATGATGAGCAGAACCAGAACCACAAAGGCCGTTCTCAGCAACGGCCACAGAACCGCCCACATACCTTCCATACCGCAGACGCCTGTACCACACACACACACACACACACACACACACACACACACACACACACACACACACAAACAAACAAATGATGAACAGAACCAGAACCAAAGGCCATTCTCAGCATTGACAGTAGAGCCGTCCACACACCCTCGCTCCCCCACTGCAATAACATACACACCTATATAACACACACACCTATATAACACACACACCTATATAACACACACTCATCCACACCCAAAAATACCAAAACACACAACACCTCACCTATCACACACACAGACACACACCCCTTTATTACACCTGTATCACAAAAACACCAGTACCACACACACCATACAGATCTGCACCTGTCTCCCAATACACACACCAGCCTCCCAAATAAGAGACATGACAGTTTGTTTTACCTTCTGCGGGGACTACAGAAACTCTTAAACTCAAACACCTCAGCACCGATTCTGCCGTTAACTGCTACCACACACCGTACCGATGTGATACGACTATACCGACGAGACAGCCTACGTTATCCGTGTCAGTGTTTAGCTCTCATTCACTGCCTTTAAACTGTGATGTTTAAAATGTTTTCTCACAAAAGAAAATACCGAAAACTTACCGGTTCCAGTGTAAACCAGCTGAACGAGCCGACAATTCTCAGATCACCCGCAGTCCTGTTACATTATGCGTGTGTGTAGTTGCGAAAGAAGGCGTGCCATTTACACACTAAACGAGATCCTCCTTATCCTGTGGAGACGTTCAGACATGACGAATGTAGATCAAAGTTCACAAAAGAACAATAAAAAACAACGCCATCGTGAGGACGAGATGTGCAAGCGCACGTTGACGTTGCGCGTTTACAGCTAATTCTCAGCTCGATTAATTTGTTAATGAACCACTAAACGAAATAGGGAAAATAACGAATTCATGCACATCTTCACGAGTAAACAACTCTGGCTCACTTTAGACGGGGATTGTTAAAGTATCCAAAGCTATACAACTTTTGACCACAAATTTAACTGGCGAGATGGATAATTGTCGTTATTATCAGACTATTAATGTGGAAAATAATATGAACAGTATGAATATGAAGCACCTCAAAATAATGAATATGAACTCTCAAAAACCTACAGAGGAAAAAAAAAGAATCCTGTAATTTCTTCTGGCATTTCGAAAGAAAAGCCAAAGGCTTCGCTTATCATATCCTGCAAACTGGCAACGTCGAAACGCCCCGAGGAATTACTGCAGTTCCTGAATTACTGCAATCGTAGTTTAATTCACCGCTTGACCACAAACGCCGCGTCAGATGAGAGCAGCACGCGCTGAACAGCTGGCCACGCGCTGTTTTTAAAGTGCATGACCAGTGGCTACAAGAGATTTAACGCCTTTCAGTTTTTCATTTGAGTTCTGAAAAACAACAGATAACTACAAATAATTAATAACTACAAATATCCTGATATTCTGGCACACACATTGTTTTTCGCGTACTCACTCTAAAACTAGAACTTTGCAGAGGTTTAACTGGACTGTGCAGATTTAAGACGTTTAAAGACGTTGAAGACCGTCGTGTCTACAACTCTCCCCCTCTGAGAAACAGGACACTCGGTGGGTTCACTCCTCCCCTCACCGGGCTCTCTCCAGCGCCTCTATATGATATCTTTAATTCTCGTAGTCGTTTGATTTCTGTCTTTCTCTCCGAATGTCTCGCGCCGCGGGTCCGAC
The DNA here is from genome assembly GCF_052324685.1 of Brachyhypopomus gauderio. Taxonomy (NCBI): domain Eukaryota; kingdom Metazoa; phylum Chordata; class Actinopteri; order Gymnotiformes; family Hypopomidae; genus Brachyhypopomus; species Brachyhypopomus gauderio. Next base: position 882,546 of record NC_135213.1, read on the forward strand.
AGGCGGGTCGCCGGCGCGCGCGTGACTTCACGTACCGTTTCACACCACGGACCACCGTCCCGTTGTGAGGATCGGTTCCGCTGAAATATGCCGCCTTTGCGCTTACATTTCGTTTTGTTTCTGGCCGCTGGCCACGTCGCGATCTCCGGGTCGGACTACCTTTTTCCAGACACAGAACAAGGTTTGTATTTCTCGTAAAATAACCACGTGAAAATGTTGCTGAATAAACAGTTTCCGTACAACCTTGCATGATAAAAGAAACGTTACTAAAATGGGGAATCCCAGTATGCACAAAATGTACTTATTCACAAAGTAGGATAACTTTGCCTGCAAACGAGTGGGAAGACTAGTTTGTGGGTCGGCTGCATTCTCGCAAAAGTCAGTGTGAGGTCTTCTCGAGAATGCTTCAATCATCTCTGATTCATACCGACCTCGTTGATCTCAACTGATCAAGTTAACGCGCTTGTTTTCCCATTTACAGAGCATTTCATTAGATCGCACGAGGAGTTTTTCGTGGTTCATCCCGAGAAGGTGGACGAGGATGGACGATTTATCTCGCACACAGTCTCACACCAATTCACGAATAGCCGACACAAGCGAGACCTGGGTAGCTCGGACAGACGCCTGTATTACAAGCTAAACTTAAACGGCGGGGATGTAACGCTAAATCTCACCATCAACAACAATTTGCTCCCTAGTGATTACGTTTTAGAGAGACGTCCTTGTAATCTAACTGAAGACAGAGCGCGAACACGTGTGGAAAACGCTTGTCACCTTCTTGGCACGGTAAGACACGGCAACGTGGAAGGACCCGCCGCTCTCAGCACCTGTAGCGGACTGGTAAGGACGACATCGGCTCTCCTGTTTAACAAATGAACCCGGGCCCAGGCGCTCTGTGCATTGCTAGAGAAAGTAGAGAGATTGTCTGCAGTGCAGATAGTCTCTGTGTGTGATCTACTGTCACTCTGAGCCTGCAGCAGAGAGTGCACACATATGGGAATTGTGCAGACACATGCATACACACTGACACACAAACACAGGGTTCAGCAGAATCAGAAGATGTGAAAAAAAATGCCTGTGCCTGGGAGAGGTGGAGGGGGAAGCCCCATTGGGAGAGAGGAGGGAGTTTAGAAACCATCAATATGTCATCAACTAGCATGACTCACTCCGGCTGGGCAGGGAAAGAATTAAAGAGGAAAGGACAGAGAAGGAGAAAAGGAGAGAGAGAGGACCCGTGTTTGACCGAGTGAGAGCATATGACCTGATTGATAGGTGGGGGTGGGGCCAGGTGAGAGCATATGACCTCACTGACTCTGCAGAAGGCTCTGTGTGTGTAGCCGGTGCAGCATGTCTGGGGCAGAGGTAGCTGGAATGTGTCTCCCAGGAGGTCCATCTGGCTGTCTGTCACCAGGAGATCCATCTGGCTGTCAGTTACCAGGAGGTCCATCTACTTGTCAGTCACCAGGAGCTCTGTTTAGATGTCACTCACCAAGAGATCTGTCTGCCTGTAAGTCACCAGAAGATCCATCTTGCTGTCAGTTAGCAAGAGATCTGTTTGCATGTTAGTCACCAGGAGATCCGTTTAGATGTCAGACAGCAGGAGATCCATCTGGCTGTCAGTTACCAGGAGATCCAAATGATTGTCTTGTTGTCAGTCTCCAGGAGATCCGTTTAGATGTCTGTTACCAGGGGATTTGTCTCACTGTCAGTCACCAGGAGATCCATCTGGCTCTCAGTTGCCAGGAGATTTGTCTCGCTGTCAGTTACCTGGAGATCCAACTGGTTGTCAGTCACCAGAAGATCTGTTTGAATGTCAGTTACCAGGAGATACAAATGGTGGTCTTGCTGTCAGTCACCAGGAGATCCGTTTAGATGTCTGTCACCAGGGGATTTGTATCACTGTCAGTCACCAGGAGATCCATTTGGTCGTGTTGCTGTCAGTCACCAGGAGATCCTTCTGGCTCTCAGTTGCCAGGAGATTTGTCTCGCTGTCAGTCAGCTGGAGATCCATCTACTTGTCAGTCACCAGAAGATCTATTTGAATGTCAGTTACTGGGAGATCCATCTGGTTGTCAGTCACCAGAAGATCCATCTGACTGTCAGTCACCAGAAGATCTATTTGAATGTCAGTCACCAAGAGATCCATATGGCAATTAATTAGATACACAAAGATAAATATAATCCACATTTTAATTTAAGATGTACAATCCATATTATTTACAGGATTATTAGTAATCAATAAAGGAAAATAAGACTCAAAATGATTTCTAAATATGTCATAAGAATAACCAGTAATAATCCATAAGGATCAGTAAAAATAATTAGTTGATTGTCCTGATTCTCTCCCCTTCTCTCTGGCTCTCGGGTCCCCTTTTCTCTCCCTCTCTGTCTGGAGCTGTAATGGAGGACAGTGTGGTAGACAGTGTTCTAGAACATGTGGTAGACAGTGTGGAGGACAGTGTGGAGGACAGTGACTCTGCTCTAGCTGCCCTAACATTGCGTGGTTTGTTCATACACTGTGTTTACACACTGCATGAGCAAATCCCTAACTCTTGATTGTTACTGGGGTTTTCCCTCTGTAATCACAGAGGCTGGTTAAGGCAGACAAAAATGACCCAAACCACATAATAACACACACACATATAGACATACATACATACATACCACAGTGTTACACAGCAGTGGATGTCTTTCTGGGAAACAACACAACATATACCGCTTAGAGCAACATGCTTTTTATTTATGTTTATTTATGTTTCTTTTTGTTTATTCATGTTTATTCATGTTATTGTACGGCGTAGGCAGTTTGGGCTCAGGGCTCCAGAGGCTGGCTGTGGCTACGGGTGGGTGTTACGCCATCTTGGCTCCTGTGTGACGGGTCTGTTCCCACTGCAGTTTGAGTTTAATGGGTCACAGATCCCCTTTACATGGTTCCCAGAATGCACTGGAGCATCCACGGGTCAGGGTCAGCCCAGATGACCTTCTCTGACATACATCTATCACTCCACAGTCTCATCCCTGAGGGTAGCGAGCTGAAGCAGCAGTTCAGTCGATGGGTGGGATCACCCCCAGTGCAGGGGGATTCACGGGTGAGACGGGTGACAGAGATGACGACGATCTTATCTGCCACTCTCACTGTGCGCTGGAGGGATTTGCGGCAGGATGCGGTGCTGGTTACGAGTCACACGGTGATACAGCTGGTCAGGATGGTCTTGATTGTTCCTCTGGGTGTGGGTTCTCCTTAGGTCTACCACAATCTCCTTCATCTTCTCAACGTTCAGAGATAGGTTGTTGCGACTGCATGTTCAGTTTTTGAATGAGCTGTTGGGGGACGACGGTGTTAAAGGCTGAGTTGAAGACTGTGAAAAGCATTCTGACATATGAGTGTTTTGTGTCCAGATGAGTAAGGGCTGAATGGAGAGCAGGAGAGATGGCGTCATCGGCCGATGACGGCGTTTGGCCGATGCGCAAACTGAAAGGGCTTCAGGGAGGGTGGGAGGACTGACATGATGTGTCCAGGGAGGGTGGGAGGACTGACATGATGTGTCCAGGGAGGGTGGGAGGACTGACATGATGTGTCCAGGGAGGGTGGTAGGACAGACTCGATGTGTCCA
>NC_135213.1:891159-1073659 GCF_052324685.1 Brachyhypopomus gauderio
ACTCGAGTCATTAATATTAAGACTTTTGACTTGACTTGAAAAAATATTCAGAGACTTAGACTTGACTTGGACTTTTACACCAATAACTTGGGACTTGAATTGGACTTGAACCTGTTTACTTGCAAAGACTTGATTTATTTTACCCCAAATCTAAATTTTAAAACGCATATTAATATTTATAAAGTGCGCCCCATTAATTTCATTTCCGTCCTTCTGACGCAGACCAGTGTTACACCAGATTCTGTGAGCGTCGAGTTTTGTGACCACAGGGGGCACTATTTCACAGTTTCTGTTCAGAGGCACAAACGCTTTATGAATGCTACGTAAACTACGCTGATGCACTTTCTTTACTCGTTTTGTTGGTGTCCACGAGCCAAAATATGACAGATGTTTATATTTACATTTTATCGTCTCTTAATTACATAAATGTACTTAAACAAGATTTACCATTCCCTCACCATTGCAGCCAACAAAGAAATCATGAATGGGATGTACAGGTGAGCCTTTTTAACTGGGGTCACCAATTCTGACGGCAGCCTTCAGAATATGTGACCCCACTGAATCTCCAGGTACCAATAGTACACCGTGACCCCACAATAACAGAAAACAATGAAAAAATAACCCTAACCTTTTATTAGTCTATATTTAAACATTTTATCCAAATGTTTAGAATAACCATTCGTAATGACAGCATCTTGCTTACGATGAAGCTTGCTATTTTCGTGTAAAATGATGTAACGAAACATTCTTGTTTAAGTACATTTATGTAATTAAGAGAAGATAAAATGTAAATGATCTGTCATCTTTTGGCTGGCGGACACCAACAAAACGAGTAAAGAAACGCATCAGCGTAGCATTCGTAAAGCGCTGGTGCCTGTAAAAAAAAAAGACTCGAAAGGACTTGAAATTCCTAGTTTCAGACTTGGGACTTGACTTGACGGTTGCCTGTCTTGACTCGAGACTTGACTTGAGTTGACTGTCTTTGCTTGAGACTTGACTCGGGACTTGAGGATAAAGACTTGGACTTACTTGAGACTTGCAAAACACTGACTTGGTCCCACCTCTGGAAAGGATATCGGGAGCAGTGTGGGGATGCTAATATTCTTAAAAATGAACATGGCAGTGTAGTTGCAGTAAAATTCAGTGACATACTTGGTCAGGCTCTGTTTGCACTATTTGCACTCTGTATTGACATTGATTTTTGTTTTGCACATAATACAGTGAGTCCCCACTTAACAACGGGTCTGGTTAACGACGGATCAGAGTTACGACCGACTTTTTATTTTATTTTGCTCAGTGCGCAGAGGAACAGTGGCAACACAGTGGAGTGTTGTGGAATGTTGTGGAGTGTTGTGGGGTGGTGTGTACGATAAGCCCATCTCGTCAACGCGATCGCTATTTCTCACGCTGTACGCGCGAGAACATTGTTAGTTTTTTTCTATACTGTATTTACGATCAAAGCGTATCTAAATCTAGGGTCATGCTTAACAACATTAAGCAATATTACTCACTGTAATATTGTTTGCACTTGAAAAAAGGAGAAATATTTAATCTTATTTATTTTATTTTAACTTTTATGAAATTTTATTTAAATTTCAATTTGTAGAGGAAGAAGTTTATTAAATGTTCATGCTTACATAATGCATGTTAAGAGTTATAATAAAACATTTCAAAATGCATGTGTAACTCAGTTAAATAAAAGTGCAACGCAGCACGCGCTGCGGAGTGAGGAGGCGGACACAAACGCTGAGGAGAGCGAGATTTAATAAAGGGAATACCAAACTCAGGGTCGAATAGGAAGGCGGAGGTCAAATCAGAGAGGGAGTCCGAACGTAAAACACGGAGAGACAAGACAAACGAATACTAGAAACCAAACACGGGTAAAACGCAGAACGATGGAACAAACAGACGATACAGGGCAACAGGGCAGCACTCACGAGAACAGGCAAATGGGTAAGGTACAGAACTGTACCAGACTGGGGATTCACCGGGATTTATAACACTGAACTGAAACAGGGACAGGTGATAACAATGACACAGGGGCGTGGTAACAAACAAGGAATCACGGAGCCAAACGAGCAGGGCGGGATAAACAGGCAAGGAACACAGACACGAGGGAACCCGGAGTGACAGCTAGGAGAGGGGGCGTTGCCATACGTGACAAAAAGTCTGTTGTCCAGTCATATAATTTGTAATTTTAGTGTTCTTAAAATCTCGTCTCGATCTTGTGAACCTAATATCGTGTCTCGTCTCGTGAGCTGAGTGTCTCGTCACACCCCTAGTAATGACCATTATATGTAATTATCAGTCCTGTCTCTCTCAGTGCTCTTCTCTCGCTCCATCTCTCTTTCTCGCTTCAACTCTCTCTCTCCATCTCTCTCTCTCTCTCCATCTCTCTCATGACCATTTTCTCTGTCTTTCAGTCGTGGTTGGGGTTTCTGTTTGAATGACCGTCCATCTAAGAAGGACCTCAGTGCTGCTCTGCTGGCTCCAGGAGTGCGGTACACCCGAGAGCACCAGTGTCAGATGCAGTACGGCCCTGATGCAACCTTCTGCTCAGAGGTGGAGGTAAAACTGCTCCTCTTGCTAACAACACCCTCCCCTGTTTAGCCATGGCTAGCTGTCCACATTACTAGCCAATCAAATCAGTGTTTTATACTTAAATTGTACCAGAGGCATATTAGATTACAGAACCACACCAGAACAGAAGCATTCCTCCCAACAGACAGCTGCCATCAGGTCACTGTTTCCTGTGTCTCTGGGTTAAGAATGTGTGTCAGATCCTGTGGTGCTCTGTGAACGGGTCCTGCCGCTCAAAACTGGACTCCCCGATCGATGGAACCAGGTGTGGACCAGGAAAGGTGAGGGGCAAATGCGTCACAGTAAAGAGAACAAAATGTTTAACTGTAAAGGTACTGTGGTGTTTTTACCTGTGTGTGTGTGTGTGTGTGTGTGTGTGTGTGTGTGTGTGTGTGTGTGTGTGTGTGTGTGTGTGTGTGTCCCAGTGGTGTATCTCAGGAGAGTGTGTGATTGTGGGGAAGTTACCAGAGACCGTGAATGGGGGGTGGGGCCAGTGGAACACATGGTCCCATTGCTCACGCACCTGTGGTTCTGGCGTCCAATCAGCAGAGAGAGAATGCAATCAGCCCAAGTATGACCCCGCCTCTGTCTCTGTTTTTCTCTCTGTTCATTGTCTCATAGGTGCAGGTTTAGTGGGCGCTGTGTTTTAGCTAACACCACTGACTGTTCATTTGAGTTAGACTGGGTGGTGTGAGAAGTGTGGCTCCTGAAACACTGAAATGAAACCTATACAACTACTCCTTCCTCTCTCCCTCTCTTTCTCTCTCTCCCTCTCCCTCTCCCTCCTTCTCTCCTCCCCTCTCTCCCTCTCTCTCCCTCTCTCTCTCTCTCCATCTCTTTCCCTTTGTCCCTTCTCCCTGCTTTGTCAGTTCTGTGTGTTCTTTAAACATTCCTATCTGATTGTTCAGTTTATTCTGTAATTACTTTAGGAATTCCCTTTCCTACCTGATCATTTAAACTGCTGTTCTGTCCCCCCCCTTCCACTCTCTCTTCCTCTTCCACTCTCTCTCTCTCCCCTGCTCTGCCTCTCTCTCTCTCTCTGTAGGCCGGAGTTTGGAGGGAGATACTGTACTGGAGAGCGTAAACGTTACAGGATCTGTAACACACCCCCGTGTGCTCAGCAGCAGCCCACGTTTCGGGACATGCAGTGTAGCGAGTTTGATACAGTGCCCTACCACAACCAGCTCTACCAGTGGATCCCTGTGTTCAGCACCAGTAACTGCCACACTTTCCATTACCTTAGCACCTCACATTACTCAACACTGCACCTCAACATCTTACATTACTCAACACTGCACCTCAACATCTTACATTACTCAACATGGCACCTAGACACCTTACATTACTCAACACTGCACCTCAACATCTTACATTACTCAACACTGCACCTCAACATCTTACATTACTCAACAGTGCACCTCAACACCTTACATTACTCAACATGGCACCTTGACACAAACTGATACTCCAACCCCAAACCCCAACACCTAATACTCAATTCTGCATATTAACATTACTCATTCCATTACTCAACACTGCATGCATCAAGTTCCTTACACAGTAATGCATGCTAGTTTTGTTTGAATATCTAATTGCACACTAAAGCACTTTAACAACCTAAAAGCAGTTCATATTTATGTTAATGATATATGTCGATATTTATGGTAATGACATGTTAATATCTATAATAGTGACCTAGTGTTAAGGGGAGCTTGCAGCTCATCGTGTGTCCATCTCTGAAGTATGACATGTTTACTTTGAGATACTGATTCTAGACAAGCAGCCTGAATTGGGCTCTGATTATACCACATTCATTTTCCCATAATGCTCTGCTTTCAGTGGAATTTTAATTGGTCTAATTTATGCACAGCTTGGTGGTTGAACTGTGTCCTGGGGCTGTTCAATTCCCCTGCTGTGTGTGTGTGTGTGTGTGTGTGTGTGTGTGTGTGTGTGTGTGTGTGTGTGTGTGTGAGTACGTGCGTGCGTGTGTGTGTGCGTGTGCGAGCATGTCCTCACATTCCCCAAACCACAGGACTACCTGAAGCTCTTCCACAGACACACTTGCTGCTCAATTCAGAGTTCTGAATTCTGAACATGATTCTATATATTTCTCATTCAGAATGTTATTTTGTGGTTTAGTATTCAGAGTGATGGAGACTGAGTGAGGGATGGAGCCTGAGTGATCAAGACTGTGAGTGATGGAGTCTGAATCTGAGTGATGGAGAGTTGGAAACTGTCTGAGTGATGGAGAATGTCTGAGCTCATGGTTCCTTTCAGAAACTCCTGGATCTGATGCTTTCACATTCAGTGTTTATTCTTTGAGTTTTTGAATTTCCAGTCTTTTGCCATTTTTTTTACTATCGTAGATTTAGCTGAGATTAGCTGTTCACAGCTTTACTACAGTGTAAATACCTACCATGGAGTTTACAGTGTAACAACCTGGAATGGAGTTTACAGTGACAATTCTCTCTCAATTCTCTTTCTTCTCAAAACAAACCAGGGACAGAAAGGGTTTCATAGTTTTTTACACCCCCCTCCCCCACCCACCCAAACACGGAGTTTACAGTGCACAGACCTTGCATGAACTTCACAGTGACAATTCTATCTCAATTCTCTCTCTTTTAAAAACAAAAACAGAGACAGAAAGGGCTTTGTGGTTTTTTTACATCTCCCTCTCCCCCCACCCCCCACCCTAACACCCAGGCCGTCCCTGTGAGCTCCACTGCAGACCTGTGAATGAGGACTTCTCAGAGAAAGTGCTGGACGCAGTGACAGATGGAACGCCCTGCTTCATGAACAACAGCAGGAGTGTCTGCATCAGTGGTGTGTGCAAGGTAGCGTGTGTGCGGGGTGTGTTGTGGGGCGGAGGTCTTTCTCCACATGTAGGAGTGTGTGTGTGGTCTTACTCCATGTGTGGCTGTGTGTGTGTGTATGTGTCTTACTCACCCTCAATGTATGTGTGTGTGTGTGTGTATGCAGTCAGTGGGCTGTGATTATGGAATAGACTCTCGGGCGGAGGAGGATCGTTGTGGGGTGTGTTTGGGTGACGGCTCCAGCTGTGAGACCGTGAATGACAGCTACAAAGAGAGCAATGGCAATGGTACTTTACCCGCCCTATACCACACACACCCTAACCACACCTCACCTACTCTATATACCACACACACCCCACCTACTCTATATACCACACACACACACACACACAACCTACTCTATATACCTCAAACACCTCCCCTACTCTATACCACACACACACCCCACCTACTCTATATACCACACACACACCCCACCTACTCTATATACCTCACAAATACCTCACCTTCTCTATACCACACACACCCCACCTACTCTATACCTCACAAATACATCATCTACTCTATATACCACACACACCCCACCTACTCTATATACCACACACCCACCCCACCTACTCTATACCACACACAGTCCTCACCTACTCTATATACCACACACACATCCCACCTACTCTGTATACCACACACACCACACCTATTCTATATACCACACACACCTCCCCTACTCTATACCACACACACCCCACCTACTCTATATACCACACACACACCCCACCTACTCTATACCACACACAGACCTCACCTACTCTATATACCACACACCCCACCTACTCTGTATACCACACACACCACACCTACTCTATATACTTCACAAACACCTCCCCTACTCTATACCACACATAGACCTCACCTACTCTATATACCACACACACCCCACCTACTCTATATACCACACACACCCACCTACTCTATATACTTCACAAACACCTCCCCTACTCTATACCACACATAGACCTCACCTATTCTATACCACACACACACACCCCACCTACTCTATATACCTCACAAACACCTCCCCTACTCTATACCACACACAGACCTCACGTATTCTATACCACACACCCCACTTACTCTATATACCACACACACCCCACCTACTCTATATACCACACACCCACCCCACCTACTCTATATACTTCACAAACACCTCCCCTACTCTATACCACACATAGACCTCACCTATTCTATACCACACACACACACCCCCCACCTACTCTATATACCTCACAAACACCTCCCCTACTCTATACCACACAGACCTCACGTATTCTATACCACACACCCCACTTACTCTATATACCTCACAAACACCTCCCCTAGTCTATATACCACACACTCCCCACCTACTCTATATACACCACACACATCGCACCTACTCTATATACCTCACAAACACCTCCCCTAGTCTATATAACACACACTCCCCACCTACTCTATACCACAAAACACCTCACCTACTCTATATACCACACACACCCCACCTACTTTATATACCACACACACACCTACTCTATATACCTCGAACACCTCCCATACTCTATACCACACATAGACCTCACCTATTCTATACCTCACACACACACCCCACCTACTCTATATACCTCACAAACACCTCCCCTACACTATACCACACACAGACCTCACCTATACTATACCACACACCTCACCTACTCTATATACCTCACAAACACCTCCCCTAGTCTATATACCACACACTCCCCACCTACTCGATATACCACACACACACCCCACCTACCTCACAAACATCTCCCCTAGTCTATATAACACACACACCTAACCTACTCTATATACCACACACATCGCACCTACTCTATATACCTCACACCCACCTATTCTATACCACACACACACCCCACCTATTCTATACCACACACACCTCACCTACTCTATACCACACACACCCCACCTATTCTATACCACACACACCCCACCTACATTATATACCTCGAACACCTCCCCTACTCTATACCACACACAAACCTCACCTACTCTATACCACCCACACACCCCACCTACTCTATATACCTCACAAATACCTTCCCTGGTCTGTATACCACACACAGACCTCACCTACTCTATACCACACACACCTCACCTATTCTACACCACACAGCTCATCTACGCTATACCACACACACCTCTTCTATTCTATACACCACACACCTCACCTGTTCAATACCACACACACCTCACCTGCTTTATACCACACCAATACCTCACCTATTCAATACCACACACACCTCACCTGCTTTATACCACACCAATACCTCACCAGCTCTATACCACACACACACCTCACCTGCCCTATACCACACCTCACATACTCTACACCACACGTCACCTGGTATTCAATACCACACACACCTCACCTGGCCTAAACCACACTGCCAATATGTAACATTGTGAGACATGTAAACAGTATTGTTCAGCTCACCTGAACTCTGCACACACATTCATCCCACATCTGACCTGAGCATCATGTCACCTGGCAGGTATAGCCAGATGGAGATACTGTTAGCCTTTAGACCCACTGCCTTCATAACAATTTCATCAGTCGGGTGGGGGTGCCCTGTGTGTATGCGTGTGTTAGATTATGTGGACATGGTGCTGATCCCAGCGGGAGCGAGGGACATCCTTATCCACGAGGAAGAGGAGGCAGGGAACTTCCTGGCTGTGCGGGCACCGGACTCAGAGAAGTACTACCTCAACGGGAATTACATCATCCAGTGGAACGGCGAGTACCAGGTGGGCGGGGCCAAGTTCTACTATGAGCGCAGTGGCAACTTGGAGAACCTGACCTCACCTGGGCCCACCACCCAGCCCATCATGGTGCAGGTACAGTCACACTAATACACCTTATCTCATCTCAGGTCAACTGGGCCCATCACTCAGTCAGTTGTTACATTGAACATTAACACAACAGACACAAAAAGTAATGAAACACTCTGTTTAGCTCAGTTAGTGCAAATTCTTTGCAGTTTAAAGTACAGACATCATTTGTGGTTTGTGCTGATGACAGTGTGGTTTGCGCTGATGTCACTGTGGTTTGTCCTGATGTCACTGTGGTTTGTGCTTAGGTTTGTGGTTTGTGCTGACGTAACTGTGGTTTGTGGTTATGTTTGTGGTTTGTGCTGATGTCAGTATGAGTTGTGCTGATGTCACTGTGGTTTGTACTGATGTCACTGTGGTTTGTCCCGATGTCAATGTGAGTTGTGCTGATGTCACTGTGGTTTGTGCTGATGTCACTGTGAGGTGTGATTCTCCTTGCTGCTGTGTAGCTGCTGTTCCAGGAGTTGAACCCAGGCGTGCACTACACGTACACTGTGAAGAAGAACCGCCAGTCCAGCAACAAGCTGCTGCAGCCTGAGTATACTTGGAAATATGGAGCCTGGACTGACTGCAGCGCCACCTGTGGGCTAGGTGGGGAAATGTTTAACATCAGTCAGCAGGAGAAACAGAAAACACAAAATGCCATTTTAGAAATATGGCCACACTTGGATTACCTATGAATGTATATAAAATATATAATAAAACTTCATAGATGCTGTCAGTGGTTGAATATTGTGATATTTTTAAGTTGATAGTTATGCAGTAGTTTATGTCATCTGGTGATAATGGTTATTTGCAGTACATTATGGGTGCTGTTCATATATCTGTGCTTAACATCTATGATAAAAGTGGACTGTGGTTATCGGTGTTATTGTTGTTACTTACAGTGCATCATGAATGTTGTCATGTTTACCAGTGATAACACTCCCCAGGTGGGCAGAAGCAGCCTGTTCGCTGTTTTGAGGCTGAAGTGGGTGTGGTTGATGAGGCTCTGTGTGACCCAGAAACTCGCCCCAGTGACCAACATCGTGATTGTAAGATCATGGACTGTCCTGCCAGGTGTGTTCATTCCTCAAACCAATAAAGACCTGTTTATGCTCTGAAATACTGGAAACTCTGAAAACCTCAATCATCAATGAGGTTATCTACATGAGCTAGGATTAGCTAAGTGAGCTAATTGTACGCAAGAACCTGTAGTCCCTAGTTCAGAGACGTATGTCTCCAGTTCAGAGACGGCTGTCTCTACTTCAGAGACGTCTCCAGTTGAGAAGCCCTTTGTCCTTACTCCTTACTGAGTTGATGACTGCCCCCAGGTGGTGGGTGGGAGGATGGCAGTCGTGCTCAGCCTCGTGTGGCCCGGAGGGGGTACGTAAGCGCACGGTTATGTGTGTGCGCACCGTGGCAGGTGAGGAGAGAGTGCTGCACACTGGGAACTGCAGGCAGCTTCTAAAGCCCAAAGCAGCCGTACCCTGCAACAGACACCTGGCCTGCAGCTCCGCCTGGGCCGTCGGGAACTGGAGCAAGGTGGGGTCATAGGGTCATTTAAAACTTATACATTTGTCAGGTTGCTTATAAAATCTGTCATGAACATCGTTTTTAAATGTTCCTCTGTATTTCACAGTGCGAAGAATGTTTGGTGCTGGAGTGTGACTAGAGTGTTTAGTGTTGTTTTAAGTGTCAAATTGTTTAGTGTTTGAGAAAGTGAGCAGAGTAAGTTTGATGTTGGAGTTTGTGAACAGAGTGGGAGTTTGAATGTGTGAACAGAGTGTGTTTGGTGCTGGAGTGTTTGAACAGAGTGTGTTTAGTGTTGCAGTGTTTGAACAGAGTGTGTTTAGTGTTGCAGTGTTTGAACAGAGTGTGTTTGTTGGATTCTTATACACTAACTGCTGTGTTTCTGCTGTAGTGTTCTCTGACCTGCGGTGGAGGCATTAAGTCTCGTGTCGTACGCTGTGTGACTAAACCCCAAGTCCACTGTGACCCTGTGACCCAGCCACGCTCCACAGCCTTCTGTAACCTCCAGGGCTGCTCCTCCCACCGACGGGTCGGCCCTTCCTCTGGCCCACAGGTCCGACCTCAGAACCCCACCCCTAAATCTACAGCCTGGCCCACCTCGACCCCACCCCACACAGCCATAAGCGAGCATGACTCCACCCTGACCACACCCTCTGTTAGCCTCACACACAGGCCACTGCCAGACGTGCTTCACAAGGATGATCGTGATTTCATTCTTGTGAGGAATGGAAGTGCAGAGGACGACACACACACCACACTTACACACCGCCCTACTACGGACCCCAGCGTCATTGAGGAAGAAGAGGGTAGCACTGCACTACTGCCTCCTGAGGAAGGCTCTAGATACACCCCAGGTTATGACTACATAGTGGAGCAAGGAGGTCATGAGGAAGAAGACTTTACTACTGTACAAACACCTTTTCTATATTCAGACCCACACAGTCCCCTAACCACAACAAACCCAGCCAAGACAACAGTCAGACGCACTCTCCTAACCACAACAAACCCAGCCAAGACAACAGTCAGACACAATTCCCTAACCACAACAAACCCAGCCAAGACAACAGTCAGACACACTTCCCTAACCACATCAAACCCAGCCAAGACAGCAGTCACAGGCACATCCCTAGCCACAACAAACATAGCCGAGGCAACTGTAACACACACTCTCCTCACCACAACAAGCCCATCCAATACTAAAACCACCAGCCACACAGTGGCCTCCACAGTTAAGCAGATAGCCAGCCATACATCTCTTCCCCAACAACAGTGGAGCACCCCCTGGTGGACTAGCAGAAACAACTCTTACACCACAAGAAACCTTAAGACTAAAGCTGCTTCAGTTCTACACCCCAAAACCACCCCTGCCAGTAGAAGACGCCCAAAGCCCAGGACCGCAAACTCACACCTTTGGAAGAAACTACAGGCAGGTGCAAACTTGGACAGCATCCGGCGGAGACAGAGCTGGCCAGCTACCACGCCCACAGCCACACCCCCAGCAACCACAGCCACATCCCCAACGACCACAGCCACACCTCCGATGACCACTGACACACCCACATCCAGGGACGGCTACAGCAACCTGAACAAACAAGACAACAACAGCATGGCATTCTGGGTAGTGGGAAACTGGAGTCAGGTACAGACGCATGCAGTCACACTCCTGCCTGAACACTAACACAGCTCTCCTACAGAGCACAGAACACTAACACAGCTTTGCTACAGAGCAGTACAGAACTAAATCAAACATCGAAAACAAATAATTTAGGGCCAAAGTTTAAGATCCAAACCCCACTAATCCCACTAGGTCTAAATGTGCTAAACACGTTTTTAATATTCTCAAAAATGAATGTTGTGTGTATTCATGCAACCTAAGAAATTCTGCATCTGACAGTGTGTGTGTGTGTGTGTGTGTGTGTGTGTGTTTTTATTAGGGAGTACAATGTTTGTGATGTATATATGGGTTAAAACAAGGCAAGTCCAGTGTGTGTGTGTGTGTGTGTGTTATAAAGAGTGGGGCCTAATGGTGTGTGTGTGTTGTAAAGAGTGGGGCTTAATGGTGTGTGTCTGTTGTAAAGAGTGGGGTCTAATGGTGTGTGTGTGTGTGTGTGTGTGTTATAAAGAGGGAGGCCTAATGGTGTGTATGTTATAAAGTGTGTGTGGGATAGAGCGTGTGCTTGTGTGTTATAATGTGGTGGATCTCAGGGTTAAATTGGTGGTTCTAATGGTATGAACATATGTGTACATGTGATTGTGTTATATCGAGTTATAAGGTGGGTCTCATGGTTTGTGTACATGTTATAGAGTGGTGGGTCTAATGGTATATGTTTGTGTATGCGTGTGTGTATATGCATGTGTGTATGTGTGCATGTGCGCATTATAGTGTGGTGGGTTTAAAGGTATATGTCTTATAATGTCAGTGTTATTGCCACGTCTAAGCTCTGCCCCCGAGATGTCATCTCTGTTCAAGTGCATAGGTTAGTGTTTCTGTTCCCTGTCGTGGTTTTGCTAGATTGCCGTGTCTGTTTATTGTGTTGTGTATGTTTTCCCTATGCCTGGTTTTTGTATTGTGTTTGGTTGTTTGTTTAATCTCCTGCACTTGCGTCCCGCCTGACCAGTTTGAACGTTAGTTCATAATGTGTGTTATAATGTGTCAGTGTTATAATGTATATATACGTATTATAATGTGTGTTATAATGTGTGTTATAATGTGTCAGTGTTATAATGTATATATACGTATTATAATGTGTGTTATAATGTGTGTTATAATGTGTCAGTGTTATAATGTATATATACGTATTATAATGTGTGTTATAATGTGTGTTATAATGTGTCAGTGTTATAATGTATATATACGTATTATAATGTGTGTTATAATGTGTCAGTGTTCCACAACATGCGGTCTGGGTGCTGTATGGCGCCAGATCAGCTGCAGCTCTGAACTGGAAGCTGACTGCAGCACAACCACCAAACCTGAACCTGCCCGACACTGTAACCTTCGACCCTGCGCCACCTGGCACGCTTCCAACTGGAGCAAGGTGAGACTGGTCCTCTATATGCACACATACATTCATTATCCTAACCATTATAACAAACCTGAAGTGGCTATCATATTTTGATTGGTGCATGGCCTGAGATGCTCAAAGCAATACCTATTGTTGCCACTAGAGGTCACCAGAACACTGCACTGGTTACTTCTTTCCCTTCTCTGACACAACCTGATTAAGTGGTATCATTTGTCATTTGTGTTTGTGTGTGTATGTGTTGACAGTGTCTTGAGGGGTGTGCCAGCGGTATGCGACGTCGTGATGTGCAGTGTGTGGACACTCAGACTGGAAGAGCTCTGAGGCCGTACCACTGCCAGGTGCTGTCTACCCAGCCGCCCCGCACCCAGCCCTGCAGCCAGACCTGCATCCAGCCCCGCCCCCAGCCCCTCCCCCAACTCGACATGCAGTGGAGGCACTCACCCTGGGGACCGGTACTGCACCCACACCTCCACACTCACACAAACATACTCACATACTCAACCAAACACACTGCCATACACAACCAAACCCACTCATATACTCACCCAAACATACTCAACCAAACACACTCACATACTTACCCAAACACACTTACATACTCACCCAGTAACATACTCACCCAAACACACTCACATACTCACCCAGTCACATACTCACCCAAACACACTCACATACTCACCCAGTCACAAACTCACCCAAACACACTCACATACTCACCTAGTCACATACTCACCCAAACACACTCACATACTCACCCAAACACATACTCACCCAAACACACTCACAGACTCACCCAATCACAAACTCACCCAAACACACTCACATACTCACCCAATCACAAACTCACCCAAACATACTCACATACTCACCCAAACACATACTCACCCAAACATACTCACATACTCATCCAAACATCCTCACCCAAACACACACTCACCCAAACACCCTCACCCAAACACACTCACATAATCACCCAAACACATACTCAACCAAACACACTCACATACTCACCCAGTCACATACTCACCCAAATACAGTCACCCAAACACATACTCACCCAAACACACTCACATACTCACCCAGTCACATACTCACCCAAACACAGTCACCCAAACACATACTCACCCAAACACACTCACATGCTCACCTAGTCACAAACTCACCAAAACACACTCACATACTCACCCAAACACATACTCACCCAAACACACTCACATACTCACCCAAACACATCCTCACCCAAACACACTCACATACTCACCCAAACACACTCACATACACTATAAAACTCAAAATTTCAAGGCAACTTACTGCACTCGATTTTTGAGTTTTGATCCCAACTCAAACTCTTAAGTTTTTAAGAAATTCACTCACAGTTGAGCCAACTTATTATTTCTTGTTCCAATTATTTATTTTTCACAGGTATATAAACTTCAGATTTTAAGTATTCCTTACAAATAATTCCAAATGACTCAAGTTATGCTAACTTATTATTAGTGCTGTCAATTCCAGGTGCCACGATTAAAAGTCCTCACCAGGATTTTGCTCAGGCATCCTGGATTGTGTTGATTCCACTAATTTTACCTGGATTGCTAATTAGAAAATCTAGCAAGCTTGAGCAAAATCCTGGTGAGGACTTTTAATCGCGGCACCTGGAATTGACAGCACTACTTATTATATCTTGTTCAGATAATTTATCTTGCCATGCTAACTTATTATGTCTTGTTCAGATAATTTCTCTTGCCCATGTATATGAACCTCAAAATGTAAGTTTTACATACCAAGAGTTCCAAATTTATTAAATTAAACACTTATTATATTGTGGCGTGGTGTGGGAGAAAGAGGCCACAGACAAGTCCATTCTTATTAAGAACAGAGGTTTCATTCTCACCTCACAAGAAAATTGGCACTCACAAGCACAGTCAGATCAAACTCAAGGCCTGAAATAGCTTGGCCTTGCACATGAAACACAGGGGGAGGTCATGAAGATGGCAATGTTACACATACATGGAGGGGGAACTCGGATAATGCACATGTACATAAAAAATGGACCGGGGTGACGTAACTAATAACACACAATTAATAATCATTAATAACACTATACAGACATAAACACCACATAATGCGCATAACAGGGCCGGAGCCGCAAGGGCTCATGGGTAATGACGTCACCCTATGACACCCCCCCCATTGGCCCGACGCTACAATATCTTGTTCACATGTACATAAATCTCTAAATTCAATACTAAGAATAGCTAACTGAAGTTGGGTCATATAAGACAAATGACAGAACACATTTGGACGTTAATATTCAGTTCAGAGTAGCGTAGGTTGCTGCTTGCCACAGGTGAAATCCATTTCAAGTTGTCCGAAGTCCAATTCTGGTAGAAATCGCAAACCCCGCCCCGTTCTCAACTAAGGAGTCAAATTGAGCATGCGCAGAGGAGTTGGCCTGGCCTTAACTAGGGTTCAACTACAATTTGTTTATTTTGACAATGCAGGTTGTAAGATCAGATCAACTTTTAACAAGAAACTCAATAAAGTAAGCTGATCCAATTACTTTGGTATAGTTTATGGTGCAATTAATTATTTTTGGCTCAGCTAAACTAAAAATCATAGTAAGGCAAGCAATTTTAAGTTTTGTTTTTTACAGTGTACTCACCTAGTCACAAACTCACGAAAACACGCTCACATACTCATCCAGTCACAAACTCACCCAAACATACTCACATACTCACCCAGTCACATACTCACCCAAACACACTCACATACTCACCCAAACACAAACTCTCCCAAACACACTCACATACCCAAACACACACTCACCCAAACACACACTCACCCAAACACATACTCACCCAAACACACTCACATACTCACCCAAACACATCCTCACCCAAACACATCCTCACCCAAACACACTCACATACTCACCCAGTCACAAACACACACTCACATACTCACCCAAACACACTCATATACCCAAACACTCACATCCTCACCCAGTCACTTGCTCACCCAAACACACTCACATACCCAAACACATCCTCACCCAAACACACGCACATATCACATAAACACCCAACACTCACATACTCCTCCACAAATCCCCCCACACACATCCAATTTTAACTCACCAAGCTACCCACTCATGTAACACCTACATTGCCCTCCACACTCACCCACACACAGACCCATATTCACATACTTTCCCAGCCTCAACCACCTACATACACTGAATTAATATATAATCTGATCATACTATATACATACTAGACCCATACTCATACTCATTTACATACTCACCCACGCCCCCACTCCCACACTTGCACCCACAGACAAAATCCGTCCGACGGTACAGGCCAATGGCATTCGTCTGATCCTGACAGCGCAGACCAATGAAATCCATCTGATCCACCACTGTTCCTCTCAGTAGCCACTCTGCAGTAGTTTCCCTTCTTCTCTGAATTTCTGGCTCATGTCATTCTCAGACATCCTTTGTAATAATGGTGTGGATGATGGCATGCTTGGTTTCACAGTTCATTTCATGAGTACTGCATATCTGATCTTTCCTGATGTCTGTGTCTCTGCCTCTTTGTGTCAGTGCTCTAAAAGCTGTGGAGGAGGTGTGAGGGAGAGGCTGGTGTATTGTCCAGAACACCAGCACTGCAACGCAAGTCTCCGCCCTAACAGCACAGCACCCTGTAGACCCCAGCCCTGTGTGACATGGGTCGCTGACCCCTGGCAGGAGGTCAGTATGTCTATCTCACCATCCTCCACCACACCCTAAGTTTGGCCACATGCAGTTGGACCCAAAAATACTCTTAAGAGTATGCTGCTAAGAGTGCAAGAAAACCTGTAGCCTCACAGTAGCTTCATGACCATTGTATAGCTGCCTGGATGCATTTGGCACTATAGAGCAACTGAAGCACTGCTGATTAACATATGCACACAATTCAGTTCTGCTGTTTAGCTTTTATTAATCAAAAATGCATTTGAAGTTAGCAAGGTTAGTGATGGGGTTAATGATGGGGTTAGTGATGCACTTAGCAGGGGGGTTATTGATGGGTTTAGCAAAGGGGTTGGTGATGGGTTTAATTATGGAGTTAGCAATGGGCTTAGTGATGAGTCTCATGAAGATAAGGTTTATGGGGTTAGCGAGGGGGTTAGTTACGGTGTTATTGAGGTGGGATTGGCATGTACCAAGGAGGTAACTTACGGGCTTAGTGATGGGGATGCATTTGTATTTTCAGTAGTATAGGGATACACTCAAGAGTATGTTTCTACCTCACCTCACTAAGCACAGCAATTACTGTGTCAGTGTTTCAGATGGAATGGTGAGGTGTTGGGTTGTCTAGCTTGTTTCCCACCGTGAGGTAGTGCTATGATAAACGTATCTGTTCAAAACTAAATTCTGTGTATGTGTGTGTGCATGGTATGTGTATAATGTGGGTATGTGATGTGTGTGTATATGTGTATGTGTGTTGTATATATTTTGTATGTACGTGTGTGTGTACCATGTGTATGTACATGTGTTTGTATGTGTGTGTACTTGTGTGTATATGTGTATGTACATGTGTATATACAGGTGTGTGTATGTTTGTCAATGTATATGTGCGTGTATATGTGTGTACGTATGTTTATGTGTGTACATGGTTATGTATATGTGCACATGTGTGTATATGTGTGTACATGTGTGTAAGTGTGTATGCGTGTGTACATGTGTGTGTGTGTGTATGTTTGTACATGTGTGTGTACATGTGTATATGTATGACCGTGTGTGTATGTGTCTGTGTACGTGTGTACGTGTGTGTGTGTGTGTGTGTGTGTGTGTGTGTGTGTGTGTGTGTCAGTGTTCGAGGAGCTGTGGTGGAGGTGTACAGGGGCGAGCAGTGCGGTGTGTACGAGAAGGTTCTGGAGCAGTGCAGAAGAACACTCTGTGTCCCAGCAGAAGCAGACCAGCGAGCGAGCGTGCCTGTGGAATGGAGGAGTGCCGGACCCACCCCGGTAGTGTGTGTGTGTGTGTGTGTGTGTGTGTGTGTGTGTGTGTGTGTGTGTGTGTGTGTGTGTGTGTGTGTGTGTGTGAGGAACAGCATGTTCTGATGGTTCTGTTCTAAACTGAAGCTGTGTGTGTGTGTGTGTGCGTGTGTGTGTGTGTGGGTGTCTGTGAGGAACAGCATGTTCTGATGGTTCTGGTCTAAACTGAAGCTGTGTGTGTGTGTGTGTGTGTGTGTGTGTGTGTGTGTGTGTGTGTATGTGTGTGTAGGGGGTCCCGTGTGTAAGAAGAACACCATGTCAGGGCGGTTCTGTTCTAAACTGAATCTGTGTGTGTGTGTGTGTGTGTGTGTGTGTGTGTAGGGGGTCCTGTGTGTAAGAAGAACACCATGTCCGGGCGGTTCTGTTCTAAACTGAAGCTGTTGGGACGCTGTGCCCTGGCCTCTATCCGCAAGCAGTGCTGCTTCACCTGCACCATGTGATGCTGCCAGGGGTCAGAGGTCAACACTCCACATGTGTGGCTCCATCCTCAAAGAGCAAAAATACTGGATATTTATGTCCATGTTACAGAAACATACACAACACAAAAACCACACACTCCTGGGCGTGCAGCGAGGTGTGGTTGTATTACACTGCCTGCAGGTCAAACACAGCAGAGATATTGTCAGGCTTCAGCCATGAACTCAAAATGGACACCACAATTATTTTCTCTGGCTTTCTAATTTCTCTTCAAACCTGTGAGAAATGCCACCCTTAAACACCACAAGCTCCGCCCATCTGCTCCACACCATAGGCTTTACCCATCAGTGCCACTCCACAGGCTCCGCCCATCTGCTCAAGCTCTGAATTCTGAGACATGGATGATTATACAATACATATCTAAGAAACTGAACTTCAATTTGCAAATGCTTTGGAATTTCATTTTAACCAAGCACATTCAGTCCCCTCCAGACCAGGCAGAAGTGAACTCAAATGTGCAATTAAAAGGTGGGTCCACCCAGATATTAGTGGAACCTCCACCCACTGTAATGTTACTGCATAGGCTCCACCCACTGTAATATAACTGCACAAGCCCCGCCCATTGTAAAATTACTACACGGACCGCCTACTGTAATGTTACTGCACTGGCTCCGCCCACTGTAATATAACTGCACAAGCCCCACCCACTGTAATGTTATTGCACAGGCTCCACCCACTGTAATATAACTGCACCTAGTGCTGAAGCTGCTGCTCACCTCTTCCTGGGGTGTCATGTGTCCTGTTCATGTGTCCTGTTCATGTGTCCTGCCTGGCTTAGCTGGGAGACTCAACCAAAGAGGAAAAGACCAAACTGTGAACACCAGGCTGCTCCAGCCTCTACGCCCTTTTATGGATGTTTCACATCTACTAAGGTGCTTTGAATCAAACATACACTTTTAGCTTTAAGGGTAGTATTTTGATATTTTGAACTCATTGTGTGTCACCTGAGCTGCCTTTAATAATATTTGTATTATTGGGTCATTTTCCTGCAGCACTTTCACTGACACAACCTGTAGGACATCAAAGACACATCTGAATTACTTTGTTTATGACATTCAAAACCTTTCCTTGCCTTGGATCAATACATTGATTCAGTCCATAGCACTTAATGAGGAAAACGACATCCAATCTGTTCATTTATTTTCTGTTGGTCCATATGCCCAGTGACTGTGTGCATGGTGCTGTTGTTTCATTTCTACTGGTCAGTGTGATAATGTCAGATCGTGTAATAGTTACAACAGTTATGAATGTGCATTGATAAAAACGTTTTGGTTTTGTGCTACTGAGTTCTTTAGTGTTGTTATGGAGTTTGTTACACATTACTAATGCATTTGTCACACCTTGTAATTGTATTCATTAGAAGTTAACAAGTTAATTAGGCATGGTTAAAAGTGCTTTACGCATAATTAATGAGTTTGTTTGCCATTGTTAATGTGTTAAGAATTAATCAGTGGAGTTAGGGTGAGACAGCAGGTGTGGTAAGATTGCCAGCTTTACCTCTCTGGTGTTAAAAAACACCCCTCAAATTTTATACGGAAATGCTTTGGTGCTATACTGAGGGTTCGTATGGTATGGTGCTGGTCAGCACTATGGCCTACATGAGCGGGTGTCCCAGTGGTGGGAGTCCGCGAACAGGTGTCCCAGCGGTGATGCTGGGCGGGGTCTCTCCACCATGTCCAACTACTAAGGGTGGACATCTCCTCCATCATGTCCCACTACTAAGGGTGGATATCTCTCTACAATGTCCCACTACTAAGGGTGGACATCTCCTCTCCACCATGTCCCACTACTATGGGTGGACATCTCTCTACCCTGTCCCACTAATAAGGGTGGACATCTCTCTACCATGTCCCACTACTATGGGTGGATAGTTTGTATTGTCTGCTGCTTGCGGCAACATCATTTCACTTCTTGGTCACTAAAAATGCAACGCCTGTCTGTGGCTTGTTTTTTCACAGTTTTAATCAGTCACACATTTCCACACATTCACAAATAAACACCATTAGTAATTAAACAACACAAATGCTTTCACTGTGTGCACGCACAAGATCAGCAGCCTGTTTATCGAACATGGAATTAATTACATTTTGTGGCAGTTTGCCACAAAATAGATTTTGTGGCAATTTGCCATCTACATGTCTCCACCACTTGATGTTAGTGATGACAAAGTGACAAGTATTTCTTTGTATCCTGTTGTGAGAGATATTTCATGTGTTAATGGCCAGTGACTGTGCTGACAATTTATTTTTATGAAATAATGATGATTACGACTACAAAAAAAGACAAACTACAAGTTTGAGTCAAGTGGAAGAAAGAATTTATGTGGTCGTATGGTTTACGATTTATTAGTTAATGATTTATCAGTTAATGACATCACAAACTTGACCTCAGCAGTTTTGACACCAGCAATGTTTTTATTAATGTGAGAGTTTCAATAAACCTTTTTCAAAGCAACAGAATTTTTGGTACTTTATGTATTAATGTGATAAACATGTATGTAAGCAAATATGTCTCACTAGATTTTGAAATTGAAATGCCTTTGAATTTCTAGCACTGAATTATTATTTTTTGCATTGATATCATGTATCTGAATTTGTATGCCTCTGAAATTATGTATCTGAATTTCGGTGACTCGTTTTCAATGTTTTTTCAATGTTAAAAAGATTCAGTCAAAAATTCGCTTGCTGAATTTCAGACGCAAAAACTTCGCAGTACAAAATTCAGATAACACATCGTAAGGATGTGCAATCGGACACTAAGGATGAGCAATCAATCCTGTTTCAAAAATACAGTGGCCGATAGCAAAGGCTTAAAAACCTAGCTAGATTACATGTGTTACATGATTGCATGTTACATTTAAAGACCTTTACTAATTCAGTCCCATTCTATGTAATGAGATACTGTTTAACACAACTCATGTTTCTCGTTAAAAACAGTTATTCCCTTTGTTGCTTACTTGTCAGTCACTGCTTATATCACGGGTAAGTTAAATGCTCTTAAAATGTGGCTAGCTAGGTATTTAGACAGAAACTGAGGCTTAAAACCCAGATACAATGAAACAAAATGAAAACGTGCAACATTTTGGGAATGCGCTGCAAATCCAGTCACAACACAATGGAAGGGGCCACAACTCATCATTCATTACGTTGCACGGGACTGAATAAAGCCATTTAAATGTAGCTAGCTATTTAGACAGTGTCTGTGCTGCTGTGTGTTGTCTGTTTTCCCATCTTTCCAGGAAGGGTGTTCTGAGTTGTTTCGTGGCGGACGCCCTGCAGGGGATTGACTACTCCCGGAGGCGATGGATTACAGTGGCCCCGGGCCTGCCCTTCGGTGTGGGTCTGGGGCTTTATAGCTGCGCGGTGCCCCCAGAGAAGAGCTGCCCTTGGTGGGGGAGTCTGTCACGATACAGACCCGGACCCCTACCATTGGGCGTGTGTTCATGTAGTCTACGTCTGGTGTATTTCCTTGGGTGTGCTTTCATGCGAGTGTGTTCATCGGTGCCACTTGTGGCTCGTCTCGTCATCACTTGGATCTCGTATTGTCTATTTAATGTGCATTTACGCAGTGTCTCGTGCTCGTCTTTGTCTGAGTGTAACGCCTACGTGTATGTATGTTTAGTGTGCACTGTGTGTGCTACACATTCTATAATAAACATTGGGTGTGCCAACACACCTGCCTCATCATTTTGTCTTGCCTTGCCTCACCTCGCCGTTACATAACCATATTCTTAATTAGAGGGCTATTGTTATCTCTCATATTTCTTATTCTTTTGCTTCTTCCACTCTTTTCTGCAATTACTAAAGCCATTAATGTACAGACTCTGCACGTTTTAATAATTCCAGTAAGAATGAATGGTGGAATGTTCAGAACAGAATTCTAACTGCCATCATCATTTGTAATGATAGAGGTTAGTCTGTGCTGTCATGAGAAATAATCAAAAACCTCTGAACAATCTTAAAATCCTTGGACTTTCACCTAGAAACTACATTTGAAATGGTAAACATCCTTTCTGAAACCTCAAAATATCTCATAATTCTTACCAATTAATTTTATAGTTATGAACATTTGTTTGGCACTAGGCACAGAAAACTGTCCCTTTGATTCCCATGTTAATTTCTCAAAATCAAAATTGGCTTGTTCCAAATTTGTCTGTGTGCTTAACATGTCATAAATCTGACATTCAAGGGGTGCTCTCTTCAAGGTCTGCTCTCTCTCACCAGCTCTTTAGTTAAGTGATAAGTTAAATGTTTCCTGAACTATGACGGTATGTTTTGAAGGTGCAAATCAGCCTCAAACGAGGCTTCTCCACTAAGAGCTACATTATAAGAGTAACAGTTAATTTGAATTACACCCCCCCACACACACACACACATGCATCTCTCTCACAAACAGACAAATGCATAAGGACATTTACATAATTTACACAGAAACACACACTATGCAAACATTGTACACACACACTGTACACATTGTCATACATACACTCACACTCACTTTATTCATGCCCTATATACACCTTCATTAACACACAATTATTTTCACACATACACATATTACACGCACACACACTCTGTCATCAAATTAGTCAGCCACTCAGAATGATTACAGCCATCAGCCAATCAGCATCAAACTCCATCATCAGGTGATATCATCAGAGCAGTCCACATCATAAACACTACACAACTTTATACACACTACACACCTTCATACACAATACACACACCATTTTCAACATATACACAATACACACTCCACATCTTCGTACACATTTTCCCAACACACCTTCATACTCACCACATACATTCCCACAAACCATACACAACTTATAGACACTAGACTCTACACAAATTACACTCTAATCCTCTCATAACCGGCGGATCAAATCATGGTCCCAGGCAGGGCATTGACCCAAAACTTGCTCACTCAAGGGTATTAGCCATAATGTTCAGCTAGAAAACTAACACATAGCTAGCTAGTAGATTACTGCTACTGAATACCTAGCTACAGTACTTAGCTAAGGTTATCATAGCCTATTTCCCTGTTTTTAGATTTGAGCCAGCTCTGTGTACTGATTAACACCATAAGCATTATATAACATGCCTGTATTCCATACTCTACTGTTTTCAAAACTTTGCCACTGATCCATCAGTGTCAACAGATGCGGCGTTAGCGAAACACAGACTGGTATAGTGCTACAATTACAGGAAACAGAGTCTAGCCGTGTTTCAGCACAGCAATCCTAGACCCTCTGGGCCAGGCGTCCTGCTCTGTAAATTTAAATAATGTAGTGGGCATTCGGACAGAATCACACACCCTCACAACAGCGCTCAGTAAACCTGGGTAGTTTGTGTTAGTTATGGTTAAGTGGAAAAATTCAGCATGGGTCAGTTACTTCCTATATGGTTCCCCTTAGCTTTGGCCCTCCATTGGGGTTTGCATTGCTCCAACACACCTGATTCAGTCTTTGATTAGACCCAGCCAGCCGTGGAACAGAGAAAGTTTACTACATGGACTGTTCTGTCCTGCTCTGGCCCACTCTGGCCTGGTACTGAGGGCCACTGCCTTCCACAAGACAGCTGTTTGGTCCAGACTTTGGTGAATCAGGTCTGAGAAGGCCATGGGGCCATTACAACGGTAATCAGACAATTTGTGACCTGTAAATAAAATCCTGTGTCATGCGTTTATTATGCTGCCGTGGTTTCGGGGCAGCACACAGGTGGCTCGCATTACAGTGCTGGTTCACACCAGCGGAACCTAGCTGCTGGAAACACACACCAAATCCACTTAACTGACACCCAACACATCAAATATTTACTTTTAATGACTAGAAAAAAACAGGGAGCCCAGACCAATACACAACTCAAGAGGCCCTGATCAAATGAGACACTCAAATGTGGGTCAAGCAAAAACCAGTGTTTGAGAAAAGAATCATACCAGATTTTCAAAATTATCTGCAATATACATAGACTACTGTGATTTGTTGTGTAGTGCAATAGAAGTCTTGTAATCGTGTTGAAATCCTGTATAAATATATATTTTTAGAATGGTAAGAATTTTCAGGAAATATTTTCATTTAAATTTCTGACCTTTCTTCCTTTGTAATAAACTATTTAAACACAACTCTGATGTCAGTCCACTAAATTAAAGGATGAAATATTTAAACACAACTCTGATGACATTCCACTAAATTAAAGAATGAAATATTTAGACACAACTCTGATGTCATTCCCCTAAATTAAATAATTAACTATTTAGACACAAGTCTGATGTCATTCCACTAAAAGGATGTAATTCAGTATTCTGTAACTGTATTTATTGATTTGTTAACAGAGCCAAATAAAGCTGCCCTGTAGGAAGGAATATCAGTGAGACAGAAAGATGATATGCTGTTTATCTGTGCGGGGAGGTTCTGTGAGAGGGGCTGGGTCTGTGAGGATGACCAATAAAGATAAAGATAAAGCCCCAAATACAGAGAGATCACTCAGATTGCATGTGCTGATTAGCCCCTGGCTCTCTGCTCCACCACAGCTGCCCACACTCTCAGCCACACAGGTCCAGGAGCTTAAGCTGGACTTGGTGCTGCAGTGTCCGTCAGACAGGTTGATTGCCACAGAGCGGCTGCACGGTTCTTCCTCTGCCTGACGGTGCTACATCTGGAGTGAGATACACCAGCATGACCTCATTTCACCATGACTGGAACACTGACCACAAACTTGAAGCCAAAGGAAACCAGCATTTCACCAGCATTTCAGTCTTTTATTATTTCTGAGTGGAATTTGTGGAGGAAGGCAAGACAATAAAAGTAAACCTGGTCGCCATATCTTTCTGGAAGAGGACGCTTCTCTGTCACTGGGGGTGAACACCACACAACAAAGGAAGTGTGAGATAAGATATCAGTGTTTGAGGAAAAGCCAAAAGAGACAGACGCACTCAGCACACAAACAGAGGAAAGGGGGTGGGGGTACACTCCTGTCCTGTGTCCTCCTGGGTGTGACATGATAAGACAGAAGTCAAGGTCTGTGAGAATTTAGATCACTAGTGACACTGGAATGACAAAGAGAGACCGATAGAGAAACGCACTCTATTAAAAATGCCTATCCATATACTTTGGGTTACAGAAAACTGGAGAAGAGAAATCAGGTAGTTGTGGGGTTTTTTAATGGTTTTTTACCCCAAAAGACTGGCTAAACGATGTTATTCGCACATTCCTACAGACTATCTGTTGCATTAATCAAATCTGGGCTGGCTGTATTGGATTAGCCCCATTGGCTGCACTGGGTTAATTCCACTGTGTTGATTTAATCCTGCTGTTAAATTGAATCCCAGTTGAGTTATTTGCAACTCCAACAAGCTGGTTGCAATTTGAGTAAGAGAAAGAGTGTAACAGGTGTAAAGTTATACTCCCAGGGTATCGTGATACTCCCAGGGGTGTCTCTGTACTCCAAAGGTGTCAGTACTCTCAGGGTATCTACATGGACAGAGTGTTCAGAGTTGGCACACCAGAGACACATCTGCACACACACACACACACACACACACACACACACACACACGTGCATACACACACACATGCAAACACACATGTACATGTGCACACGTGCACGCACACACACACACACACACACACACACACACACACACACACACACACACACACACACACACACACACTCACACACACACACACACACACACACACACACACACACACACACACTCATATTTCAGTTAGGATAAACCCTCCTGGCAGCAATCCTCATGCCCCCTGAACAAATTTATACAGAAGTGTAATCAACAATCACGCTCTCTCTCTCTCTCTCTCTCTCTCTCTCTCTCTCTCTCTCTCTCTCTCTCTCTCCTCTCTGTTCCTTTTCCCATGTATGTCGGTCATCTATGAGAACAGGAGAAATGAATGACCATCTCCCACCAAATATACACACACAAACTCACATGCATACACACAATCACAGTCCCATGGAAAATACTATAATTTCAACTTAAACATGTATTTACAAACAGTATCACACTGAGATTAACTTAAACACAGAGAAAGGAGGGTCAGTGAGAGAGGGTGGGTGGGTGAGACTTGGAGTGAAGAGTAAGGGTGAGACAGGGAGTGTGGAGACACAGGGAGGGTGAGACATTTCAGAGGGGAGTATTTTTGCGGGTGGTGGTTGTGTTACCAGCCAGTCTTGAACAGAGAGAAGGAAGGTAAGCAAGCTCCCCTATGGGCCCCTGAACTACGGATTAATCTAAAGGAAAGCACGTCAGAATTCAAATAAAAGAGTAGACCAAGCAAGATGTGGTTTGTTCTGACAGAATGACGTGAGACCGTGTTTTACTGATGTAAGACGGTTAAGAATTGTGTTCTGTTTGGATTTGTCGTGGATGTATAGCCTTAGAAGGGTACGGGATAATTTCGTGTTGAGCGATTACTCGCCCGCCTGCGCAACGGTTTCGCCTTCCTCCTCTCGTGCGTCCTACCCAGCAGAATGTTCCGATTGCCACAGTCCTCAGCGCGCGAGTACCATGTGGAGATGGACAGTGAGTAACGGGGTGTCCGCGTGCTGGTGGGTGTGCATCCTATCTGCGCTGTCGGTTGTGCTCGTCAGCGCGCCGACAGTCACCTGCATCAGCGCATGCAACGCGCTCAGGGACACCAATTTCTCAATATCCGCACCGGCCGCTTCTGTTCGGCACGTGCGCAGCTACAACCACCTCCAGGGAGACGTGCGGCGGCGGAAACTATATTCCTATCAGAAGTTTTTCCTGAGGATCGACAAAACCGGGAAAGTTAACGGCACGAAGAGCAAAGATGATCCGTACAGTAAGTAAACTCGACATTATTAAGTCGTTATTACTGACACTGCGAAATGATCGGGGAGCGTTTAGAATGTAAACTAAACTAAAAACTGCAACACGTTTTCAGGTTTTGTACTGAACGTGGACCACCTTGTTGGGCAAATTATTTATCATTATAAACCAGGTGCAGCACTGTAAAAACACGACTGTAATGTATGAAGCCTACATCCAGATAGACCAAATGTCTGAGAATAATTAGCCCACACATTTCCTCTGGAGTGTTCCCCACGCGCGCATCATTGGGATGAAACAGAAACAAGAAGAAGCCCACTCTCGCGCACACACCCCGACACGTGCCTGGATGAACTGAGGTTTGCAGTTCATACTGACAGCAGAGGTTGTGTGTGTGTGTGTGTGTGTGTGTGTGTGTGTCTAGTATATCTAATGATGAAGCCTGATGAGTCTTTATCATTACTCATATGGTGCCCATGTGTAGATAAGAGCCTTCCTGTTTTCTTGGTCAGTGTGTGTGTGTTTGTGTTTTAAGCTGCACATGTCAGTTTGCCATCTCAGTGAATTATCTTCACAGGAAGTATTTTTGCTGCTGCACGATATATTTGTGTGCGTGTGTGTGTGTGTGTGTGTGTAAGTGTATGTGCACATGTATGTTTGTGAGTGTGTGCATGTGTGTTTGTGGTTGTGTGTGTGTGCATGTGTGTACATATATGTGTACATGTGGGAGCATGTGTGTTAAGCTAGTATCAGCTCTGTAATCACGTTAACGTATGAAAGGTATTCTTTTAGGACCCAGTATTTCAGCGTGTCTCTCTACTGCAGAAACACACAGCTGCAGACTAGAGCATTGGTTCTCATGACTGCACAGGGCACATCGAACCTGACCGGTCAGTCCAGCACCATTAGACCATTATCCTCACTTACTCCTTCATGCTGTGACTCGACACTCCAACCTTCCTATAAAAGATGAGTTTCATCCCCCATTGAACACTGGAGGAGCTTGTGTTAAGGCAACCTGCACTGAAAAAAAGAGACTAGCCATGTCTTGGATTTATGTAAGCATTTTGAGTGTATCTAACACAACTGCCTCATGTTTTAAACAGACATGTAATTTTATTGTGTAAAAACTACACAAGACACAGAGAGAGTAAGTGGCTGCTGAAGCAAAACAAATGTGTGCAACCAATGTCCACTATTGAATTGAGTAAATCCAACAAATTCTTTTTTTCAGTATGGTGTTACGACATATACACCACAGGTGTATAAAATTAATCACATAGACATGCAGACTGTTTTTACAAATCTTTGTGAAAGAATGGGTCACTCTCAGGAGCTCAGTGAATTCCTGCGAGGAACTGTGATAGGATGCACCTGTACAACAAATCCAGTCTTGAAATTTCCTCGCTCCTAAATATTCCACAGTCAACTGTCAGCTGAATTATAAGAAAATAGAAGTGTTTGGGAAGGACAGCAACTCGGCCATGAAGTGGTAGGCCATGTAAACTGATGGAGCAGGATCAGTGGATGCTGAAGTGCATAGTGTGAAGAGGTTGCCAACTTTCTGCATAGTCAGTCACTACAGACATCCAGATTTCCTGTGGCCTTCAGATCAGCTCAATAACATCTCTATTGGGTTTCCATGGTCGACCAGCTGCATCCAAGCCATACATCACCAAGCGCAACGCCAAGTGTTGGATGCAGTGGTGTAAAGCACACCGCCACTGGACTAGAGTAGTGGAGGAGCATTCTTTGGAGTAACGAATCACGCTTCTCCATCTGGCAATCTGGTGGATGAGTCTGGGTTTGGCGGTTGCTAGGAGAATGGTACTTGTCTCACTGCATTGTGCCAAATGTAAAGTTTGGTGGAGGGGGGTTTATGGTGTGGGGTTGTTTTTCAGGAGCTGGGCTTGGCCCCTTAGTTCCAGTGAAAGGAACTCTGAATGCTTCAGCATACCAAGACATTTTGGACAATTCCATGCTCCCAACTTTGTGGGAACAGTTTGGAGCTGGCCCCTTCCTCTTCCAACATGACTGTGCACCAGTGCACAAAGCAAGGTCCATAAAGACATGGATGGCATGTCTGGTGTGGATTAATTTGACTGGCCTGCACAGTCCTGACCTCAACCTGATAGAACACCTTTGGGATGAATTAGAACGGAGACAGAGAGCCTGACCTTCTCGCCCAACATCAGTATGTGACCTGACAAATGTGCTTCGGGAAGAATGGTCAAGAATCCATTTAAACACTCCTAAACCGTGTGGACAGCCTTCCCAGAAGAGTTGAAGCTGTTCTAGCTGCAAAGAGTGGACCACCGTCATACTGCACCCTATGGATTAGAAATGGGATTTCACTTGAGCTCATATGTGAGTCAAGGAAGGTGAGCGAATACTTTTGGCAATATAGTATAGTGTGTGTTACGGTGGACTGATGTTATGGCAGAGAGTGGGGTGTGTGTGTTATGGTGAGCTAGTGTTACACAGAGAGTGGAGTTTATGTTATGTTGAGCTGTTGCCATCTTTGCTGTTACGCAAAGCAGAGTGGAGCCTGTATGTGGAGGAGGGTGGTGGGGTCAGTGGTGTTACAGAAGATAGTACAGGTTGTGCGGGCTGCCATCTACAGTAGCTCAGCACCATGCAACTCCAAAGCACCTCAGAAAGAGATGATGTCATGTGCTTGAAGCTCCAAAAGAGATGATGTCATGTGTTTGAAAGGGATACTGAGGTTGGAAGAGTAGCGGTGGGTCCACCGGGGGTGTTGCATCACATGGGCTTTCACTGGGGCGACACTTTGAACTCACACTGCAGCAGGTTTGGGGCGTCAGACCCTGGAGGGTCGCGTCAACTTGCCTCACTTTAACACCTCCAACACACCTGGTCTCACTTACACAATCCATAGAGGAGCTCTAACAGGTGTGTTAGACACTAAGCCACACAGCACTGAGGGACATGCGTTTGAGGACACTGCTACACTCTCAACGGTGGTCTGACTGACTCAGGCTGCATCCAAGCACAAGCTCTGTTCAGAGTTCTGCAGGCTTCCCACTGAGAGTGGAATCTGTAAAAATTCAAACAAGCTGGCCTTCTTAGATATATAGTTCTTTCTTTGGGAACTGAGTACTTCTGGTTATTTATGAAGGAAAAGTGTCCTCTCGGGGGGCCCACACCAAAGCCTCACTGCTGGGGGGGGAGGCACTCCCAGGCCAAGGCCACACCCAGGCTTCAGCACTGGGGCTCCAAAGATGGGGCTAAAGAGATGTGTGGGTGTCTGGTGTGGGGTGTTTGGAGAGGATGGTTTAAGTGTGGGGTGCGAGTCTAACCATTGTAATGGTGCATTTGTTTTTAGGGTCGATAAAGTGCAGTGTGGTTAGACTACAGGACGTTTTGGGGTTAGACTACAGGACGTGATGAGGTTAGTGTACAGGCTGCAGTGGGGTTAGTGTACAGGTTGTAGAGGGGTTAATGTACAGGTTGCACTGGGGTTAGTGTGCCGGTTGTAGTGGGATTAGTATTCAGGTTGTAGTGGGGTTAGTATACAGGTTGTAAAGGAGTTAGTATACAGGCTGTAGTGGGGTTAGTTTACAGTTTGTATAGGGGTTAGTGTGCAGGCTGTAGTAGGATTAGTGTACAAGTTGTAGTGGGGTTAGTATACAGTATACATGTTGTAAAGGGGTTAGTGTACAGGCTGTAGTGGAGTTAGTATATACATTGTAAAGGGGTTAGTGTACAGGCTGTAGTGAGGTTGGTGTACAAGTTGTAGTGGGGTTAGTGTACAGGCTGTAGTGGGGTTAGTGTAAAGGTTTTAGTGGGGTTAGTGTACAGGTTGTAGAGTTCTAATATTGAGAAAGTGTTTTATGGCAGTGGTCCCCAACCACCGGGCCACGGACCAGTACTGGTCCGTGGGTCATTTGGTACCGGGCCGGACAGAAAATAAATAAATAAATATATTTTATCGACGATCAGAGTCTGAGTGATGTTTTATTTTGAAATATATAAAATTTTGGGGCTCTCTCCCAATTACATCGGTCAAGTGAATCTGGTGAGTTTGATTTTTATGCGGTTTATATTTGTTTTTGTCACGCTACAGCCCCGGACCCCTCCCTTCGGGCATGTCTTAACGTAGTCTGTGTCTTTATGTACATCGGGGGGCGTGGCTGGGTGTGTGTGTGTGTTCACTTGTGTCATTAGTCTAATGTATTTCACGCGGTGCTTGTTAAACTATTTGTATATAGTGTGTGTATATAGTATTGTATATAGTGTGAGTGTTTGTATCATCCTGTGCTTAGAGGATAGAGTCATAGAGTCTCATGCCACTATGTGATTTTGTTAAATGCGAGTGTGTTGAACCATGAAACCGCCTCATCATTAGGACTGCACCTCAACGTTACAGTTTTTATGCCAATCGTATAATTTTATTTTGTCGTATTTACCCAATCCACCCCCCCCCCCCCCACACACACACACAGACACACTTTAAAGTCCGGTCCGCGAAAATATTGTCTGACAACCGGTCCGTGGCGCAAAAAAGGTTGGGGTCCGCTGTTTTATGGTGTTTATAGTAACCACATACCACATACTAAAGAGTAATCCAAATTAGCACACTATTCAGATCAATATGAAATAACCAACAAAAAACAAATAGCAACTTAATAAATTGTAAACAGGTCCAGGATATTTATCTTCCAGTTTGATCTGATCAGGTATCAGTGTCTCCTGGCAGTCAGGAATGATGCAGATTGGCTTTTATGGTGAACTGTGGGAATTTCAAGGGCATAAAAATTCCAGTTCACTTCCAGAAAATGCCTGACTCCCTGGTGCAGTGAAGCACAAATGCTGCTCTTGGAACCCAGAGAGCAGGGCCAGCCACACTATTTCAGACACCTGGCCAATCAGGAGGTAGTGGTTTAAGTGGAGAAAAGGGAATTGTGGGAAGCCTCAAGATCAGATCTCTGTCAAGTGTTGACTTCACCCCTGCTTGAACTGACAATGTGTAATCGGCGCTCAAAACCCAAAGCACTTTGACACATGTAGGACCAAGCGGAACCACACAGATGCAATCTAGGCCTTCTCCAGCACCATTCTGCTTCAACCACAGCATTCTACTACAACCACAGCATTCTATTACAATCACATCATTCTACTACAACCACACCATTCTATTACAACCACAGCATTCTGCTTCAACCACAGCATTCTACTACAACCACACCATTCTATTACAACCACACCATTCTATTACAACCACACCATTCTACTACAGCCACACCATTCTGCTTAAACCACAGCATTCTACTACAACCATGGCATTCTACTACGACCACACTATTCTGCTTCAACCACAGCATTCTACTACAACCACAGCATTCTATTACAACCACATCATTCTACTACAACCACACCATTCTATCACAACCACAGCATTCTGCTTCAACCACAGCATTCTGCTTCAACCACAGCATTCTACTATAACCACACCATTCTATTACAACCACAGCATTCTGCTTCAACCACAGCATTCTGCTTCAACCACAGCATTCTACTACAACCACACCATTCTACTACAACCACACCATTCTACTACAACCACACCATTCTGCTTAAACCACAGCATTCTACTACAACCACACCATTCTGCTTAAACCACAGCATTCTATTACAACCACACCATTCTGCTTTACATGCACCTTTGAGCTTCTTCAACTTTGTCCTTTTTTGTTTTTCTCTGGAAATAGTGTTTTTAAGCTCTTCACGTCATTCCTTGGCTATAAAATGTGGTAAGTGTTGGCAGTGTTTTATGGAAAAAGTGTTCCTCAAAAACACCCACACACATAGACACACACACAACCTCACAAAGTAACATTTACACCACATTTACTCAAGGTTAACAGAGCATGGCATATGTGGCAAACATACACACAAAATTACTTGACAGCAAGCGAAGAATAACTGCGAATCTCCCAGCAAATCATTTAAATTACCTGAGGGAACTCTGCATCACCTGCAAGGAAAAACACTATAATCCACACGCTCACTCTCTCACACACACACACACACACACACACACACTCTCTCTCTCTCTCTCTCTCTCTCTCTCTCTCTCTCACTCACACACACACACACATACACACACTCACTCACTCACACACATACACACTCACTCACACACATACACACACTCACTCACAAACACATGCACACTCACTCACACACTCTCTCACTCACTCACACACACATTCACACACTCACTCACTCATTCACTCACACACATACACACTCTCACTCACACACACACAAACACATACACTCACTCACTCACTCACACACACACACACACACACACACACACACACACACACACACACACACACACACACACACACATATATATATACTCACCCACACACATACACCCAATCACTCACTCACAGACACACACACACACACACACACACAGAGTCATACACAAACACACTCACTCACACACACACACTCACTCAAACTCAAACGCACACACACAAGCACTTGTACTCACAGGTGTTTCAGTTTTCTGTGATTTGTACAGAAACAAGATCAGCAAGGCATCTGTGGTAAATGGAGGTTTCATGGTGTAAAGTGTAGTGTTAGGGATACACAACTTCAAAGCCACATTGTGTCAGCTAAGTCTGATGGTTTTCTGCCCCCACACCCCCATCCTGCTCTCCTCTCTATCACTTTCTTTTACTCCCTCTCCCTTTCTCCCTCTTTCTCTCATTCTCTCTCTCTCTTTCTCTCTCTCTCTCTTTGATCACTGGTCACTGAGCTTCTCTGATCTGTCTCTCTGTCATTCTCTCTCTGTTCTTCCTTTCATTCTTTTATTTATCCTTTCATCCAACCGCTGTTTACCGAGAGGACACAGAACAGACAGATAGTCTTACTGCTTCATCTGATACCTGCAACCCAACCCAGCCCCTCTTGCATGCGCACACACACACACACACACACACTGCCCCCTCTTTCCGTTCTTGTATGATGAAGGATCAATGGGACTCAGAATTCAGAAGTATTTGTTAGTAGATAGTCTTCTGATTGGTCACACACTATAGAGTGTGTGTGTGTGTGTGTGTGTGTGTGTGTGTGTGTGTGTGTGTGTGTGTGTGTGTGTGTGTGTGTGTGTGTGTGTGTGTGTGTGTATGCGTGCATGCGTGCGTGTGTTTGGGTATGGGTGTAGCAGGAGGGAGACACTTACAGTAAGACCTAAGTCATTCTGTGATCAAATACCATGATCAAATACTCATCAGATCTACACCCCCAACCACTGAGGTTAGCAGACCCAGATAGCAGAGAATCACTTGTTCCTGTGTGTGTGTGTGTGTGTGTGTGTGTGTGTGTGTGTGTGTGTGCGCGCGCGTGTGTGTGTGTGTGTGTGTGTGTGTGTGTGTGTGTGTGTGTGTGGACAAAGATCACAAAGAGTGATATTACAGTTTGTGACGACTGCTAACGTGTGTTTGTCTAATCTGTAGTCCAAAACTCCAAACACAGTGAACACAACATCAGTTTTCAGTGGCTATAGTATTAGTTTAATTCATGTTGTTATGGCACAAAATGCAGTCATTTTACATGTTTTTATTATGCTTAAATTTTCTATACACACAAGGTTATCCAATAACAAAATTCTGGATCGTTTTTGTCTTATTTACAAATGCTTGTACACAGCATGCCAAAAATGAAAACCTAAGGTTCAAAACCTTAAATATCGTATAAAATGCCAAGTTCTGCAAAAACAAAGGCAGCTGAAAAGTTATTACTGTTGTACACATTTTTTGCACATATAGATAAATGAAGTATAGTATAAAATATATATATATATATATATATATATATATATATATATATATATATATATTTATAAAAAGTATAAAATGAAGTACAGTAATGTCCCTAATACAGTAAAATATACCCTTTACTGCAAAACTGTTACTGACTCCTTTTTTGTCTAATCTACATTCCATATAGTACCTAACAGTAAATATCACTCATTGTGTAGACAGTATGTTGCCAAAAATGCACACATTTGAAAAAAAAAAGTCCAAATGAAGCGGATTACAGTAAAAATGAATTGACTAATAAAACAACAGATGTAACTGTAAAATGTCTGTTGTTTGCTGGGAGAGGGTAAAATATTACATGTAATACTGTTTCTGTATTGCCATCAAATGTTAGTTTTTTTTACAGTGGTTGTGCAGTGATTGACTATGTTCATCTCGAAAAGAGAATATGTGCTAGTGTTTGAAAGAATGATTGGATACTGAACCAGGTTTGCTGTGTTTTAACAAAGTTGTTTGCATTGTGAAATGCAGAGTTGTTATTTAGTTAAGAAAATGCGCTTTTGAACACGATATTAACTATTTGGCTATTTGTGTGAGGTCAATGTGTTGCTCTGTTTAGAGTTTTGACAATGTATCACAAGTATTGGGAAATGCACGTTAGCAGTCGTCAAAAACTGTAACATACACACACACTCTTAGGTGCTCACACCCCCCCCCCGCACACACATGCATTCCCTAATAGTCAATGGTGCTGCTTTTAGCTGAATGTATGATAAAAACAAAACAAATCAAATCAAACATATTGAAACATGCTGTGTGAATACAATGTGAGTACTAACACTGTAAGGACTATGTAATACTGTAAGAACTAATAATATGTCTAACAATGTGTTATGTGACATCTGATTTGTGTTTGGTAATCCGTGTTTGATCCGTGTCTGATAATGTGTTATGTGATGGCAGATGTGTATTTGGTAACCAGATCTGTGTCTTATAATGTGTTTGATATCATTTGTTTTGTAATGTATTTGGTATAGTGTTTGTTATGGGATGGATGTAATGTGCTTTGTAATGTGATTGGTATAGTGTTTGGTACAGTATTTGGTGTAATAGGCTTTGTAATGTATTTGGTATAGTGTTTGTTATGGGATGGATGTAATGTGCTTTGTAAGGTGTTTGGTACAGTGCTTGGTACAGTATTTGGTGTAATGGGCTTTGTAATGTGATTGGTATAGTGTTTGGTACAGTATTTGGTGTAATAGGCTTTGTAATGTAATTGGTATAGTGTTTGCTGTAATGTGCTTTGTGACATGTTTGGTCTGTGTGGGTCCACAGGTGTTATGGAGATCACATCTGTGGACGTGGGAGTTGTAGCAATCCGAGGTTTGAACAGTAATTGTTACCTGGCCATCAGTAAGAAAGGACAGGTTTACGGAGAGGTGAGTGTCTCTTACAGACATACAAACACACACACACACACACACACACACACACACACACACACACACACACATGCACAGTGAGGTTTACATATGGGTGAGTGTCATTCACTCAAACACACTCACACTCACAGTGAGGTTTCCAGAGAGGCATCATTCAAACACACAAACATGGTATGTGTATCTGAAGTATGTGGTTGGTGTGTGTGTTCCTCTTACAGAGACACTACGGTGTGAACTGTCGACTGAAGGAGCGTATCGAGGAGAATGGATACAACACGTACGCCTCAGCACAGTGGAGGAACCGGCGCAGACACATGTTTGTCGGGCTGAGCGCCAGCGGCAGGGCCCTCCGTGCCAGGAAGACCCACAGAAAGGACACAGCCACCCACTTCCTGCCTATCCTGGTGTGAGTGGGAGACCCCGTCAGCCAAGCCCCGCCCACTCTGGAGGCACCATGCAGGCTTGTATTATAGAGGCCATGCCCACTGTGATGTGTGGCCCTGCACACTGGGTGAAGTACTCTGTGTGACAGAGCAAAGTACCAGGAACACTTCTTGTTCTCTGTAACGCATCTTCTAGAGCAGCTGGATCCATGTGTGGACATGTTTGTGTTTGTGTAGGTGTGCTTTTGTACTTTACTGAGCAATAAGTCAGTAATTCCCCAACATCACATTTTAGGGTGGGGAGAGGGGGGGATATGTCAAACCAATTCCCACAGAATCTCATTTCTACGGGTTGAGAACTTTACCTTCACCAAACAGCCAATGGGAGTTGCTGAAGGTGCCTGTGTGCTGATGGACTTGCCTTTAAACACAAGCCAGGGCCCATTTTGCCTGTGTTGCAGATCAGTTTTAAAGGTCTGCCTGTTGAAGGAATTTGCAGGAAGCTGAACACAGACCAGGAGCTGCCTGAGGATATCTCAGAGTGGAACTTGACTGGAATTGGAACTTAAAATGTGGAACGCTACCAGGTCCTGTAGAGGGCACAGACGAGGTCAATAGTGGCACTGTAACATGAAATACTGCTTTTATAAGTGAAATTATTTATTTGTGTAATATTTAAGTGTAATTTAGAGACAAATGATGCGTGTGAAAATGGCACCCTTCCTGTACTTTATATTAAATAAAAACTATTTTTCTCATTCTTGTACAGTCTAGCTAGAGTGGTCAGTAGGTTACATCTGTTTTGTTACTGTCATTTAGTTCTGTTAGCTTTGTGTGTGTGTGTATAATTGGCTATGATTGATTACAGTAACGATATGCATACTCCTGGTGAGGTGCAATAGCTATCTTAAAAACACATTTGGGAATCATTAGCGTTATGGTTGCTAACAACAGAAACAGCGGTGAGATTATTACGGGTCTCGGCGGTAATAATGTACAGATGCTCCTACAGGACTGTTTGATCAATCAGCCTAACACAAATGTATTCCCCGCACACACCTCCTATATCGTGTGTGGCCGCACACACACACCCCAAAATGGTTTCCATTATGTTTCCCATTTCCAAAATCTCCCCCACCCTCAGGTTCGTATTGGTATTGACGTCCTTCAGCAGACATGCAAAATTGTTCTTTCTTTCCATTACACGCGCATTTACAGGAAAGCACAAAACAAACGGAAAATAAACGGCTATCTTTTATCTACGCTGTTTTCATAGTCTATGAAGCGCGAGCACTCGGCCTCGTAATGCAACCCAGCTTCGGGAACCAAGTGGAAAAAGTCTTCCGGGCACGGAGTTAACGAGCGCGCGTGTCTGCGGACACACTGTCGGTCGCTCGCGCCCTACTGGAGGAGACAGACAGCGGCCACGCGCGGGTCCGAGCGCGTTGGAGACTGGAGGAATCCCCAGTGGAAGGAAAAGGAGTCCATTATGTGCGATACTACAGCTGCGCTTTAATCGTAGTTACATGTTCCGCGTCGCAGTGAACAGCCACAGTTAATCCTTATCACATTTTGAGTCATTTGTCCATATTAGGAACGTAAAACTAATTAGTCATCTAAGTAGGCGCGTAATACGGTACATTTCAATACATTTTAAGAAACTGCAGGTTACTTCTTGAATATTCCCATTTTTGGAGATTTGTTGCTTTGACTTCACTATCATTTTGACTTTTCGACTTAAAACGTCCTAATTCCACTCCTTTCTGGTCGTAACTTTAGACTACAAACGAATGACTTTAGACTATTAGTTGTTTACGACTGCTAACATCATTTTCTCCAATCTGTAGTCACACTTGCAAAACTCTAAACACAGTAAACACAACATCAGTCACATAATAAAAAAACTCCACTTCTGGAAGATCACATCTATGTAACGTCCTGTGTGTTCCATATGAAATAACACCGACATTTCCTGAAAGTCAACACAGTAATGATATTACTATGTTAAGGAGTTTAACCGGCAGATTCGGTCAGTGCCGTAAATTGCTTTCGCATGCTCACACTGTACAGATAATGCTGTACTAATGTAACAGCGTGGCGTTCTGCACATGCGTAGTCCAAAGCAAGCGAGTTGTTTGGCGGGATGCGGAAGGCGGTAAATATAATTTCGTAACGCCGAAATAAGTAGCTGTACTATTTAATGCTGATAAACATTTGCGCTTTTCGGGTGGTTAGACGGACTCTCGTTGATAGATTTTGAATAATCGAGGCGGATTTCAGGCAGAAGTGACCGCGGTCAGAAGGTCTAATGAACAAACTCATTGTAAAGGTAAGAAATACGTTAGTAACGGAGAGCGAAATATGCCACTAGATGCGAAGAGGTTTATGAAACTGATGAAATGCAGGACTGTGACTTTAGAATGTTTCATTACTATTTCAAAATGCAAAGTTGCTACTTAGTTAAAACGTGAAGGTGAATATATGGAATAAAGACGCAGGTCCGGAGAGTGAGGGGGTAGATGAGCGGATTGTGACAGATTATGTATCAACATAGCGCGAAATTACGGTGTAACGGTCGGAGCTCAAAGTTAATGGACACAAAAACACCAAAATGCCACGAAATATCTAGAGAACATTAAAGCTTATTTCATTAGGAAACCTTTTCTTGACGGTTAATAATAATGTAAAAATAAGGCTGGTTGCAGGGCAGTGCTTCCCCAGAACAATATGGAAAAGAAACAGTGCCAATTCGAAATGTAATCGCTACTAGGCATAAATAGAAATGCAATCCACAAAATGCATTGCTTTTCCATACAAACATGCAGAATACGTGCCAAAATGAAATGCAAAAGCACTATTACATTACATTTCAATGCACTTTATCTCTTTATTGAAAAACAATACACACGAATTTGCATTCAAAACCAAAACGCTGAATTTGTGCCAGAATTGCATATAATACAGCTCGAAATGTAATCACGGCACAGAGGTATTGCTTTTCACCGTACGGTATTTCAGACATAAATGTCTCCTTTAAATGTAATGATCACGAGATTGATTTAAACACTGATGTGATGAAAACATGCCACAATGAAAAGTAAAAGCTCCAGTGTGTGTGAATTTGTATTTAAAGAAAGAAACGCTGAATTTGTGCCAGAAGCCACCTTGAAATGCAATCGACTGAGCGTCATTGTATTTCACTGTAGAGGGTTTTCCATCCACCGAGTTTTTGCGCATTTTGAAAATGCGCATGAAAAAAACTGGATGGAAAAAGACCAAAATTCGAAAAAAGCCCCAAATATCGCAAAAAGATTTTTACGCTAGGAGGAGGTGGAAAAGTTAGACTATCGCATTGTCAAAATTCGGAAAAACTGGATGGAAAAGGGTTTTTCGCATAAACGATGACGTATCATGCCTCAAGTCATGTGGTTCTGTACATGATCGCGATGTAAAGATGGCAAATGCATACAAAAACAGTTCTGGAGAGAGCAAAAATTGAATTTAACTTCTCAATGTATAGAAAAGAAAAAGAAAAAAATGTTTCAAAACCTCAACGTGCAAAAATGCGTAACTGCCAGATGGATGTAAAACCACTATTGTTTGGCGTCCTCTCACGTGATCTAAAGTTTATTCGCATAACTGTAATGAATGGAAACAAGGCTTAATTCGCATTTTTTTCTGCTGAAACTTGGAAATTGCGCATTATTTTTTCGAAAGGTTTGGATGGAAACCCGGCTTGTGTGTCTCTGCAAAGCTGTATTCGTGCCAGAATGAAATCTAATCACTGTCCAATAGGAACGCTCGCCTGTGGGGCGGGGCTTAGACTCCAGACAATATTGAAAATGGACCTTGAAAGTGTCGTACATGTGCTTGAATTCCACCTTGTAAAGGTGGATGAACCCGATTGCTACCCGTATTTTCCAGATTATAAACTTACGCTACTTATTCCCTCACGCTTTGAACCATGCAACTTATAATGAGGTGTGGCTTTTCTGTAGATG
The DNA here is from genome assembly GCF_052324685.1 of Brachyhypopomus gauderio. NCBI lineage: Eukaryota > Metazoa > Chordata > Actinopteri > Gymnotiformes > Hypopomidae > Brachyhypopomus > Brachyhypopomus gauderio. The sequence continues at coordinate 931,966 of NC_135213.1, forward strand.
TTTCTTCACCCGTCAGGGGTGGAACAGAAAGTTAATCAGGTGGTAGGACAAAGTTGTAAATCAAAGAAGAAAGTGCTAATTTTCATTTAACTCATGCAAGCAGCAGGCACAACGGAGAATTTTTTTTCAAACGAACGTGTTGTGCCGAATTCAGACTCCCCTCGTTTGCACACGCATAATAATACTGCTGTGATACTGCGAAGTCGTGGTCAGAGGTGAACTTCGTATAGCCAGTGTGTATTTTATTTAAAATAATTAACACCCTTGAGCAGTGGCGTGCACACATAGACATCAGGTGGTGCTAAAGCACCACCAACTCTGCCCTTTATCAACGAAAGTGCCCTTTTGAAACTTCGTTTTTTAATTATTATTATCATTATCATTTTACTGAGGTCGGTTTGAAATGATATTTTGAAAACCTGAGCGATTAAAATCAATGCCCTGAAATGAGCCACCACCTCTCACACACCCGATCTCTCTATTCCTTTAACACCAGATGCGCTGCAGCAGCAGTTCAGTTCAGCGAGTGGAAGGAAGCGTCTTCAGCACAGCACACACGGTCACAGATAGACTTCTTCTCCCGTGCCCCACCAGCCAGGTCACATACACATCAAGTCAAATCGTACCGTTTGCCCTCTAAGCCCAATGTGAAATCATTTTCTTGTGCTGTAAAATGTCTCATACAGCACCAAACTACTAAGCATTTTTAGCCGACTAGTCACCTGATAAACTAGTCGCTCTAACCCAAATCAATAGATAACGTGAGGACGACCACATACAAATAATTAGGGCAGAGTTTGCAAATCTATGTGTTAAGCTGAACGTTTTCTGTTGTATAGGTTTTGTTAGACAACATAAATCAACACATTTGTTTGTGAAAGAAGAAACGGGAAGTTCCCCATTACCTGTGAAAAATGCCCATCTGCATTCATGTAATGACAACACTCAGTAGCCTATAACTCCTTCTCCTACTTTACGGTCTTTTTACTGTCTTAATTGTAGGCCTATATTGATTTACTAATTGCAAAATATATGCAATAAGGCCTGGAGACAGTGAAGGGTAAACAGAAGCTAACTGAAGGACTTAAAATGACTGTATATAGTTAATATTGGATATGGATTTTATCAGTTGGTGGTGTGACTTTTTTTCCATTGAAAACTCACGTTTAGAGAATGTTACAAATAAAAGTCAAATTTCATTCAACATGTGCTTGTAATGTTTTAAATAATGAAGTGTTCCACGTGTGCTAAAAAGTGCACGTGGAAATGGTTCAGAGGGGCAAGTTTTTGAGTTTTGAGGTTTGCCTGGCCCAGGACCTTACAGGCATACAGCAGGCCTCTGAGCTTGCCCCTCTGAACCATTTCACCTGTGCGCTTTACACAATATGCCATGTTTCCTGTTAGATTTGAGGCATAAAATGATGCTAGGCCATGCCAAAGTCAGGTGTCTCATACATATAGGAACTAGTTATGTATGATGCAATTGAGGTTTGCCTGGCCCAAGACCTTACAGGCATCCAGCATACCTCTGAGCTTGCCCCTCTGAACCATTTCACCTGTGCGCTTTACTCAATATGCCATGTTTCCTGTTAGATTTGAGGCAAAAAATGATGTCGGGCCAGGCCAAAATGAGGTTTCTCTTACAGATAGTAACCGTTTACGTATGATGCATGTGTTGCTTGTCTGGCCCAATGCATTATGCATACAGCAGGCCTCTGAACTTGCCCCTCTGAATCATTTCAGTGCCCTTTCTGTGCGCTTACCTACTCAATATGCTGTGTTTCCAGATAGAATTGAGGTATAAAATGATATTGGATCAGAATAAAATCAGGTTCCTCTCTTAAGGAGTGACCTATTCTTCATGATGCATTTGTTATTTCTCTGGTCCACCATCAATAAGGCCTTCAATAAGCCTCTGAACCTGCCCCTTTAAATTCGTTCACCTATATGCCCACTGCTCAATATGCCATGTTGTGTGCTGGTATTTCTTCTTCCAATTAATTTGTGTTCTAGATCAGCATTTCTGTGTTTTTAGTTTTCAAATCTAAGAATATGTTTCCTTACATTAGAAATGCTGACGAATTCAATCATCATGTACAAATCGCATACAATTGGAACGACTTGAAATAGAAACCATTTTACATAAGGAATGCTTTCATTATATATATATATATATTTTTCTACATTCACAAAATCAGTATGGCAAACAGTAACCTCTTAATGTATGCTCCTATGCTCGTTTGTTTAATCTATCTCTTTTAAACAAAGTGCGCAGCAAACACGCATCGTGAACACAACCTTTTTGAATAAGGAACCAACTTCAGCCGCCGAATAAGGAGCTGCGAGTAAGTAACCAAACGAATCTCAAACTGCGAAGATTGTGCAGTGTAGTGGAGTGTAGTGGAGTGTTGTGTACGATAAGCCCATCTCGGCAACGCGGTCGCTCTTTCTCACGCTGTACGCACGAGAACATTGTTAGTTTTTTCTATACTGTATTAATGATCAAAGCGTATCTAAATCTAGGGTCACGCTTAACGACGAAAGCTGCTTTACGACGAACATTTCAGTCTCTAAACCCGTCGTTAAGCGGGACTCATTGTACATTTAACTGAACTGATCAGTTTCTGAACGGTGCCTGACAGTTCAGAGTTCATGCCTGTAAGGTCTTTCGGCCGGTGTTGTGTTGAATTCGTTTATCCGCGCATAAAGACGCTACAGATTATATTGTCGATTTATGTTTCTATGCATAAATAAGAGCTAGACTTTAATTATCCATCACAGCAAACGGCACCACATTATCTATGTCCAAAGCCACACTGGCTCAAGGGTGTTCGTTATTAAAAAAAAAAATACACACTGGCTGTACAAAGTTCACCTCTGACCACGACTTCGGAGTATTACAGCAGTATTATTATGCGTGTGCAAACGAGGGGGTCTGAATTTGGCACAACACGTTCGTTTGAAAAAAATTCTCCGTCGTGCCTGCTGCTTGCATGAGTTAAATGAAAATGAGCACTTTCTTCTTTGATTTACCACTTTGTCCTACCACCTGATTAATTTTCTGTTCCACCCCTGACGGGTGAAGAAACATCTACAGAAAAGCCACACCTCATTATAAGTCGCATGCTTCAAACCGTGAGGGAATAAGTAGCGGTTTATAATCTGGAAAATACGGGTATCAATCGCGGGGGCTCCGCTCTTCAGCACTGTTTGCAGGGTTCATCCACCTTTACAAGGTGGAATTCAAGCACATGAACGACACTTTCAAGGTCCATTTTCAATATTGTCCAGCACCTTCAGCTTAATTAAGTTAAGTACGTAGTCATCTATAACTGCACCAGCCTCAATTTGTCCAATTAGACTGTTTATTTCCTCTTTTATTCTGTCGTGAAAAGACATTTCTGCTGCTTTCAAGTCCAACTACGAGCAATTGCTTCTGACTGGAGTCTAAGGCTCGCCCCACATTCAGGCGAGCGTTCCTATTGGACAGTGATTAGATTTCATTCTGGCACGAATACAGCTTCGCAGTGACACACAGTGAAATACAATGACGTTCAGTCGATTGCATTTCAAGGTGGTTTCTGGCACGAATTCAGCGTTTCTTTCTTTAAATACAAATCCACACACACTGGAGCTTTTACTTTTCATTGTGGCATGTTTTCATCACATCAGTGTTTAAATCAATCTCGTGATCATTACATTTAAAGGAGACATTTATGTCTGAAATACCGTACGGTGAAAAGCAATACCTCTGTGCCGTGATTACATTTTGAGCTGTATTATATGCAATTCTGGCACAAATTCAGCGTTTTGGTTTTGAATGCAAATTCGTGTGTATTGTTTTTTCAATAAAGAGATAAAGTGCATTGAAATGTAATGTAATAGTGCTTTTGCATTTCATTTTGGCACATATTCTGCATGTTTGTATGGAAAAGCAATGCATTTTGTGGATTGCATTTCCATTTTTGCCTAGTAGTGATTACTTTTTGAATTGGCACTGATCCTCTCCATGTTTAATCCATTTTCCAATCGTAAGTTTTGACCAGTGGAAATAGCCCCAGGTTATGTTAATCTTGAGCAATAATATAATTATAATAAACCATTATGCTGTACCTGTGGAAAAGGCGTTTCGGTAGTCTGCCTTTAGTCTTTTTTTTTTTTTTTTGACAATTGTAAGTCAAAACATAAGGCAAGAAAGTAAACTCCATCTTTTAAAAAATCCAGGACGTTGCATTGAAATATGAATTTGTATAGTTAAATAAAAAGACATAAAGTCCATGAAAATAAATACAAACATACAGTATGCACATTTTATTTAACTTAACTCAAAAATGTATTTACTAACTAAAGCAGGGATGGGCAACTTCCATGATAAAGAGGGCCAAAATTTTTCAGCACTATTATTGGAGGGCCACACGGACTTCAAATAACTGGATATGAAAGACACACAAATTATTCTCAATAAGAACACATTTTAAATGAATTCAGATCTGTATGTTTATTGCACCAACATACATGTACATATATTTTCTGCATATAAATGCATTAACATGTCCTTAATAAGCAACAATCAATCAATCAATCAGTCAAATTTTATTTATATAGCGCTTTTTACAACAGTTGTTGTCACAAAGCAGCTTTACAAGTGCCGAGTCCTAGCCCCCAGTGAGCAAGCCAAGGGCGACAGTGGCAAGGAAAAACTCCCTAGTTTTTTGCATGAGGAAGAAACCTTGAGAGTAACCAAGACTCAGGGGGGGAACCCATCCTCCTTTGGCCGACATCGGTCACCATGACAACAACAACAATTTAGACAGAAAGAAATAAAGAAAAGGAAAAAATGTAGTATTGTCCATCATGGTGTAGGCTTATCCGGTAAGGCAGTAGGTGGCTGGCACTGGATAAATCGCTTGTTTCTCCTCATCTCATTTTTCCTCGAGCAGGCGGGCAGCCATGTGGAGAAAATAAAACAGGGAAAATTAGCTCTGTATGAGGACATATACAGGACAGATGACATTAAACACATTTCTGGAGTGTGGCAGCAACTCCGGCATTAAGTTAAACTATTACAGCCTAGCTAAAAAGGCAGAACCAGAAGGTAACATAGGCTTGGGGGCATTCTGAGACAATGGCATCCATCCACTGCACTGTCAACAAACTTGAGTGACCACGAGCAGTGACAGGACGACAGCACCAGCACCCCAGTCAACCATAAAACCCTTCGTCTATGAACCCCTGGATCTGTACCTTTATCTAAGGGGGGGATGTTAATTATCAAACGCTAAACCAAATAGGTGGGTTTTCAACCTAGACTTAAAGATTGTGACTGTGTCAGAGTCCCGTACGCATTTTGGAAGGTTGTTCCAAAGCTGGGGGGCCTTATAAGAAAAGGCTCTTCCCCCTGCTGTTACCTTATTAATTTGTGGAACTAATAAAAGACCAGCACCCTGTGATCTTAGTTGACGTGGGGGTTCATAGTAGGAAATAAGTTCCTGGAGGTATTCAGGAGCAAGCCCGTGTAGTGCTTTATATGTTAATAATAGAATTTTAAAATCAATACGAAATTTAACTGGGAGCCAATGCAGGGCTGATAGGACTGGTCTAATATGCTGAAATTTTCTAGTTCTGGTCAGAACTCTGGCTGCGGCATTTTGAACTATTTGAAGTTTATTTAGATTCCTATTTGAACATCCTGACAGTAGTGAATTGCAGTAGTCTAATCTAGAGCTAACAAAGGCGTGCACCAATTTTTCTGCATCATCCTGTAATAATGCATTTCTTAATTTGGCAATGTTGCGGAGATGTAGAAATGCTATCCTAGTAGTATTATCTATGTATTTATCAAATGATAGGTCGGAGTCGAGTATGACGCCTAGGTTTTTGGCTACTGTGCCAGGTGTAATGGGATAGTCTGCAAGATTAAGCATTAAGTTTGGAATTTTTTGTCTTGTGGCCTTAGGGCCCACAAGGAGAACTTCTGTTTTGTCCTCATTTAGTTGGAGGAAGTTTAGAGACATCCAGCATTTAACACTAGAGCTCCTAGAGAAGCGAAAAATTTCACAGGGCTTGGTAGGGTCCATGTAGCCCACTCCCCTGCTGTGAAGGGATTAACGCCCATTGTCTTGGTAATGCGGTGGAAGCGGCTCACCCCCAGCTCATACGCCTGCCAAAGCACAAGCTGGCTCACCCCCAAGCTCATATGACCAAAACACCAAACGTGATACTTCACGAAAAAGTTGAAGTTACAAGCAGACTGTATGTTACCGATACTACAACAAACGGCAGAAAATTTGTAGACTCGTGTTTCAAAAGTTACAATTCAATCGCACGTAGAGACGACAGTTTCTCGAATGAGTCCCGTCAAACAATAAAAATAAATAAAAATGTTTGAATCTTGCTCTTTGTATATTTCATATACTATACTATATAATATTTGTTGTAATCAAACACTTTCTGTTTCCACGTTTGAATTCGCGTTTGAAAAGCTAAGAAATTATATGGCGCAATTAGCTTGATGCTAATGTTATATAGGAAATCCCATATCATTGCTAGCGAAAATTAGCATGGTCGTGTTGCATCACTGCATCACTGATAAATGTTGTGATCTAAACAGCAGGCTGGAAAAGGAGAGGAAAAGACAGGAAAACAAATTCATGTGCTCTCTATCTATCTATATATCTATCTATCTATCTATATTTGTGTTAGAAGCATTTGATAGAAGCATTTGTGTTTCTGCTTGTTTGTGATCTAAACAGCAGGCTTGAATCTTGCTCTTTGTACATTTCTCATACTATCTATCTATCTATCTATCTATCTATCTATCTATCTATCTATCTATCTATCTATCTATCTATATTTGTGTTAGAAGCATTTGGTAGAAGCATTTGTGTTTCTGCTTGTTTGTGATCTAAACAGCAGGCTTGAATCTTGCTCTTTGTACATTTCTTATACTACCTCTCTATCTATCTATCTATCTATCTATCTATCTATCTATCTATCTATCTATCTATCTATCTATCTATCTATATTTGTGTTAGAAGCATTTGGTAGAAGCATTTGTGTTTCTGCTTGTTTGTGATCTGTGATCTGTGACTTCTGGGTGCAGAGACTTTCTGGGTGAGGCTGCTGCCTCAGTCTTGCTCTGTGAATTAACATAATAAAGGGTGATGTTTGGCTTTGCTAATTGCTGGCAAGAAGGAGAAGAAGGAGGGGTGATGTCCTCAGAATCCTGAATTCTCAGGAGCCCTAGTGTTAATATCTCTTACACAGGCCTCAATTTTTCCTAAACTGAGTTTGTCATCAGGTTTGGCTGATATGTAAAGTTGAGTGTCATCTGCAAAGCAGTGAAAATTGACACCATGTTTGTTTATAACAATGGTAGCATATATAATGTAAATAATAGTGGTCCTAAGATGGAGCCTTGCGGGACCCCATATTTAACTATTGTACGTTTGGATGGAATATTATTGAGCTCTACAAACTGATAGCGATTTGTTAAGTAAGAATAAAACCATGAAAGGGCTGTGCCAGAGACTCCAACCCAGCGTTCTAACCTTTCTAGCAAGATCCTATGATCAATTGTGTCAAATGCTGCACTAAGATCAAGAAGCACTAACAGTGATACATAGCCTTGATCTGAAGCAAGGAGGAGATCATTTGTTACTTTAACTGATGCTGTTTCAGTACTGTGATGGGGCCTAAAACCAGATTGGAACTTTTCAAATATGTTATTCCTATGCAGATATAGGCATAATTGCTGGACAACAGCTTTTTCTATGATCTTAGATATAAATGATGTGTTTGAAATGGGTCTATAATTAGATAGCACAGTCGGATCAAGATTTGGTTTCTTGATCAGAGGTTTAATAATTGCTAATTTTCATGATTTGGGCATGTGACCTATTGTAATGGAAGAGTTAACTATAGTTAGAAGAGGTTTAGTTACAGCTGCTAATACCTCTTTTAATAACTTTGAGGGAACTGAGTCTAGTGTGCAGGTAGTACAATTTAAGGAAGAAATTATTTTCTCTAATTCTGATTGTGGGAGTGGATGAAAAGCATCAAGTTTTTCTCCCGGTATGTAATTTAAATCAATATCAACCAAACCAGATGACATACCAGTTGTATTGCTAATAAAGGGTTTTATATTTTGTCTAATATTCTCTATTTTATTATCAAAGAAATCTATAAATACATTACTAATGAGGTTTACTGGAATCTGAGGTTCTGCCTGCTTGATTTTTTGTAAGTTTAGAAATAGTATTAAAAAGAAATCTAGGGTTGTTTTTATTTTTCTCTATCAGTGAGGCTAAGTATGCTGAGCGTGCTTTAGTGAGAGCCCGTTTGTACTCAATAATGCTATCCTTCCAGGCACAGTGGAATACTTCCAATTTAGTGGATCGCCATTTCCGCTCTAATTTACGTGCTATTTGTTTTAAGTTTCTAGTTTGGTCAGTGTACCACAGGGCGAGCTTTTTGGATCTAGCTTTTTTATATTTTAGTGGAGCTACTATATCTAGAGCTGATCTACAGGTATTCTCTAAGCAGTCGGTTAGACTATCTAACTCTTCTGGATCGGATGGCGAGTGGGCTAAAGCAGTTAAGTCAGGGAGGGTTTCAATAAACTGTGTTACTGTTGATGAAATTATCGAGCGCTTTATACACTGCCGAGGAGACGGGCGGGTATTTATGTTAAGATGAATCTCAAATTGGACTAAATAGTGATCGAAGATTGCTACGGTTTGCGGAAGTATATTTATATTATATACGTCGATACCCAGCGTTAAGATTAGATCTAGGGTATGATTTCGATAATGTGTAGGTCCTACTACGTTTTGTTTAATGCCAACAGAGTTCAATACAAAGCCCTTGTCAGTGGATCCTCCGCATTATCAAAGTGTATGTTAAAGTCTCCTACTATTATTATTTTGTCACTACATACTGCTAAATTTGCTGCAAAATCAGTGAAATCGTTTAAGAAATCTGAGTAAGGCCCTGGTGGAAAATGTACTTTTATTTTCAGATGGACTAATTACATTAATAGACTGCATCTCAAATGAGTTTGAGATATCTAAGTACTTCTGATGAATTTCTAAACAATCACGATAGATTATACATATTCCTCCTCCTCTGCCTGACAATCTAGGTCTATGTATATAACTATATCCCACAGGAGTGGCTTCGTTTAGAGTTAAATAATCACCAGATTGAATCCACGTTTCAGTTAGACATAGAATATCAATTTTCTGGTCTGTTATAAGTTCATTCATAAAAACTGCTTTTGAGTTGAGCGATCGAATATTGATTAATCCAATTTTTAGATCGGTCATATAGGTTGTAATAATTTGATGTGAAGTCTGAATATTAGTTAAAAACTTAGGACGGACTATTTTCTTATGATTTAGTTTAACCCGGGGCACAGACACAGTCTCAATCCTATGGGATCTTGGTGACGCCTCTAAGCAGCTCGCAGACAGATGGTTTAGCCCGTTAGTCTGCGGCCTGGTCGCGACTCTGGTTAGTCAGCAGCTCCTAGTACTACTCTGCCCACTAACTAACAGGCTATGGGCTATGCTGCAAGATAACAGGGTGGCGCCATCCCGGGTGGGGTGGACACCGTCCCTGCCTAAAAGACCAGGCTTGCCCTCGAACTCTTTCCAATAATTAATAAAGCCCACTTGATTTTTGGAGCACCACTTGGACATTCAGCGGTTTAGCGACGTGAGCCTGCTGTATTGCTCATTGCCGCGCCGCATTGGGATGGGGCCAGAGCAGATTACGGCATCGGACATCGTCTGGGCTAATTTAATCACCTCTTTAACATTAGCCTTAGTCACTTCTGACTGCCGCAGACGTATATCGCAAAACATTTGCTTAATAAAAAAGTGCAAAAAGAAATTTGAACTCATATCAAGAACTGTAACGCGTAGCGCGCTGCGGAGCGAGGAGGCGGACACAAACGCTGAGAAGAGCGAGATTCAATAAGGGAATTTCATAGGCGAAGTCGTTTGTACAGAGTCAAAACGGGAGAGCCGTCCAAGTGGTCAACAGGACAAGCAGGAGTCGTAACAGGAGAGCCATTCACAACGGAGACAGAAAATACCAGAACAGCGATGACCGAGATAATCCACAAAACCGAACAAACCACAAATAACCGACAATGGGCGAAACACAGAGCTACAAGTCCACAGGACTAAACTAGACACAACTGAACACAATGACGACACGGCGTGGCAGACAGAGAGAAACCAGGACAACAGACACGCAGGGCGGGATAACCGAGCAAGGAACAACACAGACACGGGAGAGGGGGCGTACCCCTACGTGACAAGAACAAAAAAAGTTTTTTCTTTTAAATATTAATTTATTATTGATCTATTTGTGGGCCGCACTGAGTGAGGACGAGGGCCGTTTGCGGCCCCCAGGCCGCCAGTTGCCCATCCCTGAACTAAAGCAAAACGTTATTATAACCTACAGTACTGGGTTCTCCTGTCTCCTCTGTGCAGTACTGACTGTGTTCTCCTGTCTCTTCTGTACAGTACTGACTGTGTTCTCCTGTCTCCTCTATACAGTACTGTGTTCTCCTGTCTCCTCTGTGCAGTACTAACTAGGTTCTCTTTTGTCTTGTCAGTCATGCTGTCCTGCAGCAGGTGTTACTGTGTCCTGCCGTTACTGCTGCTGACAGTCACCACTGGTAGGTGTACAGAACTGGTTCTTTGTGGTCATCAGGTTTGAACCATTTTGTGTGTAATGATTTAACTTTTTTGTAGTAATATGTAATGTTGAAATTTAATTGTTATACAATCACAATGGAAAATATATACACTACCGTTCAAAAGTTTGGGGTCACTTAGAAATGTTATTATTTTTGAAAGAAAAGCAGTTTTTTTCAATTTAGCTAACATTAAATGCATCATAAATACACTCTATACATTATTAATGTGGTAAATGACTATTCTAGCTGTAAACATCTGGTTTTTAATGCAATATCTACATAGATGTATGGAGACCCATTTCCAACAACCATCACTCCAGTGTTCTAATGGTACATTGTGTTTGCTAACTCTGTAAGGAGGCTATTGGATATTTAGAAAACCCTTGAAAACCCTTGTGCAAGTAGGTTAGCACAGCTGAAAACAGTTTTGCTGATTAGAGAAGCTATAAAACTGACCTTCCTTTGAGCTAGTTGAGAATCTGGAGCATTACAATTGTTGGTTCGATTAAACTCACAAAATGGCCAGAAAAAAACAACTTTCAATTGAAACTCGACAGTCTATTCTTGTTCTGAGAAATGAAGTCTATTCCATGCGAGACATTGCCAAGAAACTGAAGATTTCTTACAATGGTGTGTACTACTCCCTTCAGAGGAGAGCACAGACAGGCTCTAACCAGAGTAGAAGGAGAAAGTGGAAGGCCCCGCTGCACAACTGAGCAAGAAGACAAGTACATTAGAGTCTGTAGTTTGAGAAATCGACGCCTCACAGGTCCTCAACTGGCAGCTTCATTAAATAGTACCCGCAAAACGCCAGTGTCAACGTCTACAGTGAAGAGGCGACTCCGGGATGCTGGCCTTCAGGGCAGGGTGGCAAAGAAAAAGCCATATCTGGCTAATAAAAGAAAAATATTAATATGAGCAAAAGAACACAGACATTGGACAGAGGAAGATTGGAAAAAAGTGTTATGGACAGATGAATCAAAGTTTGAGGTGTTTGGATCACACAAACGAACATTTGTGAGACGCAGAACAACTGAAAAGATGCTGGAAGAGTGCCTGACACCATCTGTCAAACATGGTGGAGGTAATGTCTGGGGTTGCTTTGGTGCTGGTAAAGTGGGAGATTTGAACAAGGTAAAAGGGATTTTGAATAAGGAAGGCTATCACTCCATTTTGCAACACCACGCCATACGCTGTGGACAGCGCTTGATTGGAGCCAATTTCATCCTGCAACAGGACAGTGACCCAAAGCACACCTCCAAATTATGCACAAACTATTTAGAGAAGAAGCAGGCAGCTGGTGTTTTATCGGTAATGGAGTGGCCAGCGCAGTCACCAGATCTCAACCCCATTGAGCTGTTGTGGGAGCAGCTTGACCGTATGGTACGAAAAAAGTGCCCATTAACCCAATCAAACTTGTGGGAGCGGCTTCTGGAAGCATGGGGTGAAATTTCTCCAGATTACCTCAGCAAATTAACAGCTAGAATGCCAAAGGTCTGCAATGCTGTAATTGCTGCTAAGGGAGCATTCTTTGACGAAAGCAAAGTTTAAAGTAGAAAATTATTTCAAAAAAAAAAAAAACATTATTTCTACCTTGTCAATGTCTGGACTATATTTCTATTCATTTTGCAACTCATTTGATAAATAAAAGTATGAGATTTCAGGGAAAACACAAAATTGTTTAGGTGACCCCAAACTTTTGAACGGTAGTGTACATTGTAATTCATTATTATCATTATTTTTAACATCAGAATCAGAAATGTTTGTCTTCCAGGCTCATTGTCTTCAGTGAAGGTGAATCTTCATGATGCTGCTACTCTCCCCTGTAATCAGACGTGTTCTGGTCTGGTCACGTGGACTGTGTCCCATAAACAACATGACATTCTGGCTCAGTGTGACCAGACATCCTGTCAGTCACAGGAGGGATTTCACATGTCCCATGATCAGTACCTGAAGGGAGATCTCTCCCTCACCATCACTGATGTTGATTACACTAAGAGGGCCTGGTACACCTGCACCTGTAATAATAAAGACATCTGTGATGTGAGTCTGCAGATAGAGGGTCAGTGTCCTCAGTTTATTACCCAGTTAATACAGTAGCATTATTACAGTAGTTACATGGTCAAAGCTACTGTTTATTATAATGAATATCCCAATTTATTTCCTCAACAGCCTTGAATTCTTCAGTTAAAATGAAGTCTGGTGATCCTCTGGTCCTGGATTTGCCCATATCAGAGCCAGTGGAGGTGATTTATAACAGCACAGATGCAGCGGCTCCCTCTAGTGGACAGATCTGTACAGTGCATGAACGCTCACTGCAGTGCAAAGATGAATACAGTCAGAGAACATCACTCATGTCTGTTGTTGAGCTGAGAGGAACAGCACCATCTGATAGTGGAGTTTACACCATCCAGGACATCAAAAATGAAGAAGTCATTCATACATACACAGTTATTGTGGAAGGTGGGTGTTTTAGACCTTTGTTAATATTCAGGGCTGCACATAAATATTTTAGTGAGTTACTCAGGTGAGTACTAGAAGATGGAGTTTGGTACTTATCCCATATGTGCAGTCTACCTTGTCTCGCTATTTCATAAGCTGGCGACTGGACATTAGATTGTTCATTCTTTGAGCCCTTATAAAACACCTGTTTTGTCTGCTAGATGTGGATGCGAGCGGCAAATCTTGCACTACATATTAGTGCGCTTATCTTATCATTAGCTTCAATCCATGACACATCTTGGAGCCACTTTTGTGAAAAAAGTATTTTCTTCGGCTCTAGCTCCAGTTGGCGTTTCTTTGTAGGTGGCGAAACACCAAAGAAGCTTCCTAATGTCTGTTGTTTTTTGGACATTTCCGAGAGTAGTTGACAAGCAACATGTAACGTTATATGAGATAGTGGTGTTGATAACGTGGTGGTCAAGTACGTAAAGGTGTGTAGTAACACAAGTGATATTACACATCCTTGATTTTTGTCACGCATGTGTACCTGTGTACCGGTTATGTGCACACCTGTTTATATTTGTGTGTTGCAGAAGACCACAAGATCTGCTGTGTAATGTTTTGATTTTATAGACAAACCTCCAAAATGTGAATGTATATGTTGTAGAAGTCCAGCCCCATCCAGACAGAGGGCAAGGAGTCCCTGTACCAGATTGGGTGTGGACTCTGATGGGGGTACTGATGCTGCTTGTGGGATCAGTGGTGATGAACGTGTGGCAGTGGAGAACCAATCAGCTCCAAAAGAGAGTGGACAGAATTAGTAAGTTCAATCAACCACAGTATCACTGCTAAATTGGCCAGCAACCTCGCCTGACCTAAACCTCATAGAGAACCTATGGTGAATTGTCAAGAGGAAGATGAGACACCTGACCCAACAATGCAGATGAGCTGAAAGCTGCTATCAAAGCAACCTGGACTTCCATAACATCTCAGCAGGACCACATGCTGATCCTCTCCATGCCACACCATGTTGATACAGTATTTCACTTTGTTCACAGGACGCAGGTTTATTAACTGTTCCTAGGATCAAAAAGATCACAGTAGGTGGAAGAGCCTTTTCTTTTAAAGCTCCACAACTGTGGAATAATCTTCCTGCCTTTATTCGGGACTCAGACACAGTCTCAATGTTTAAAACTCGACTAAAGACTTATCTGTTTAGTTTGGCCTTTGATTAATCTGTTACATATTTACCACATCACATATCTTTCTTCTCCGATGTTCACCTGGGGAGTAACACTGCAGTCGGAGCCTACAATACCAGTATCATCACTCCGACACGGAATGAAAACCTGGCATTCATCACAAGACATTTACATTGACAATATCAACACCCAGAACTTTCATTCTAGTTACCTTATACTTAGCCTGATTGTGTGATTTGTTTGTAACTTGTGTATTTGTCTGTGTAATTTGTTTTTGTGTAATTTGTGTGTTAACGGGCCGCCCAATGGAGAATGGGTTCCCTTTTGAGTCTTGGTCCTCCCAAGGTTTCTTCCTATTCCCCACCATCTAGGGAGTTTTTCCTTGCCACTGTCGCCTTTGGCTTGCTCATTAGGGATTTGGACCCATAATATTGTTAACCTTGTAAATCCTGTAAAGCGCTTTGTGACAACATGTGTTGTGAAAAGCGCTATACAAATATATTTGATTTGATTTGATTTAATTTGTGCAAAAGGAGCCCCAACCAAGAATTGAGTGCACTTACAGTACATATTTTTCAGTAGGCCAACATTTCTGAATAATTTTTTCTCAGTTCTGTCAGGGTTCGACCCAGGCACGTGCCTCCTGCTGCCACTAGGCGGAGCCCGCGAGCTGGAACCAGGGGCAATCAAGCCCGATAGGTTGCACCTGTTAAGCAGCCTATTTAAGACAAGCGACTTCAGCAACTCATTGCTGAAGTTGTTTGTTGTTCCGTACACACACAGCCCAAGCCAGTTTTCTCTCATCTCCGGACTACACCTCATTTCTCTGGTTCTCCTGTTTCTACCCTGAGCGTTCTCAGGTTTTTTTTTGTTTCCTTCCGTCTTTTCCCTCTTTGTTCTATGTTGGTTTGTTCTCCAGTGTTCTGGTTAACAGACTGACAGGTACCAGGTAGAAGCTATAGGTCTTGTTACCATAGCTTCATCTTTTGTTCCTCTCTGACACGTCGAGTCTGTCTCCGTGTACTTTTCGTTTTTCCCGTTTTTCTTTTGTGGACGCGTTGTATCTCTTTCCGCGTGTTTTTTGTTTGTTTTACTTACCTGGTCTATACACACGTCGAGCTTCTCCGTGTTGTCCTTCTGTTGTTTCCCTCTGGGTTTTTTGTTTTCATTTTTCCCGCATTCGCGGAGGTTTCATTTGCCTGTTTTTTGCCGTTTGCTTTAACGGGTCGCGTTTGAGTCCTCATCACGTTTAAACCAACGCGTCACCGCCGTGATCGGCGGTGAGGCGTAACAGAACAACTTCAGCCTGTTATGGACTCAGCTGACCCGTCAGCCGACGAGGTACGGAATGCCCTCGCTATGCAAGGGCAGGCTATCGGCAGGCACGAGCAATCACTTTGGGAAATACTCACCCAGCTCCAGGCTATCTCTCTCGCGGTTCAAAAGCCAGATCCGTCCGTGACAGCTGCCAGCCCTCCGGTTTTCTCCGGAGCTGTGGGGTTGCCTGCCGATTCCCGTACGCAACCCGCATTGCCCGCTCCGGCACGTTATAGTAGTGATCCCAACGAGTGTAGGGGTTTTTTATTACAGTGCTCTCTGATTTTCGAGCAGCAGCCATCCCGTTTTCCCACCGAGCGTGCTAAAGTGGCCTATGTGATGGCGTTGCTTTCAGGGAAAGCACTGCGGTGGGCTACACCCGTGTGGGAGAATCAACCAGAACTCTGTTCCTCTTTCGAACGGTTTTCTATAGGGATGCACCGAAAATTCGGCCACCGAAAATTTTCGGCCGAAATGGCTTAAATTAGCATTTTCGGTTTTCGGCCGAAATACTTTCATCACCGAAACAACACGGCCGAAACAATGTGCTGTGATGACGCAAGCAAAAATCGCCACCTGCACGCGCTTATTTGGATAAAGCTAGCAAAAAAGTTTTCCAGTGATGGCGCCAAGGCAAAGGACATTACACCAAAAATTATGGAATTCGCTGCCTTAGACGATCAGCCGTTCTCTGTCGTAGGGATTTCGTAGGCTAATAGAGCACATTGAGCCCCGTTATGTTTTGCCGAGCAGACGACATTTCTCAGAAGCGTGTTTACCTGAGCTGTTTAATGTTGTTGCAACTCACGTCACGTTTTTATGAGAGAATTTATATTTATCTTTCAGGCCAGTCAGTTATAATTAAATTTAACTCGTATAAAATACATATATTTATCCTCTCAGATAAAAACGGTCTGCAAGCGAGTTAAATTTAATTAGTGGTCGGCCGTTGTCAGTGTTATCGTCGTTATCGGCCCACCACTAATTTTATTTTATAATATGCTTTACTGTAATGTCAGTGCTAAATAAATATTTTCAAATTAAATTTTGTAGTTGATTTATTCTTTGAATAGCAATGCCTTGATTTTAGTGAGGTTAGCCATAAATCCAATGTTACTAATAATTGGCATAATGTAGGCTTTTTCGGCTTTCAGCCTTGGTTTCCTAATTTTCGGTTTTCGGTTTCGGCTAAGAATTTTCATTTCGGTGCATCCCTAGTTTTCTAGGGCTATGCAGCAGACGTTTTTCCACCCGGCTTCTGGATTGTCGCGTCTAAACTGTTGCGTTTGCGACAGGGCAGATCGACTGTGGCAGAATACTCTTTAGAGTTCCGCACTCTGGCGGCAGAGAGCGACTGGGGTTCAGAAGCACTAGGGGCTACATACATAGAAGGTCTAAGTGAAGAGATAAAGGACGAACTGTCCCTCAGAGAGCCACCCAGCGGGTTAGACGACGCCATAGAACTCACAGTTAGGTTGGATAATCGGCTACGGGATCGTAAACACCGCCGTTTGTTCGCACCGTCTGGTGTTAAACCGGTTTCTCCCGTACACAAGACTACCCAAGGGGACAGCGAAGTGTCAGAACAGCCCATGCAGTTAGGGCACACTCGCCTCTCTCCTCAGGAAAGACAAACCCGCTTACGGGAGGGCAAGTGTCTCTATTGCGGTCGGGCTGGCCATAGAATCGCCGAGTGCCCCGAACTACAGGGAAAAGGGCAGACCCGTCGGTGAATGGGGTTGCACCGACGGGTCATGGCGCTTACGTCCCCAACTGCGGTCTGATGCCCCACATAGTAGTCTCATGGAGGGGTTCAGACGAACACCGGATTGTGGCTCTCGTAGACTCGGGGGCCACTGGAAATTTCATCGACTCCGGCCTCGTAGCTTCCCTCTCCGTACCTCTGGTTCCCTTAGAGAAACCTCTCTCAGTGTCCGCCGTAGACGGCAAGTTGCTCACTTCAGGTGATATAACCCACCAGACTGTTCCTCTAACGGTTACTATAGGGAACCATCACGAAACACTCACCCCTTATGTCATCGCTGCTCCTAAACTGCAGCTGATTTTGGGGTTTCCCTGGCTTCAACGCCACAACCCTGATATTGACTGGCTCAACCTTTCTATCAACCGGTGGAGTAAAGTGTGCGAACAGTCGTGCTTGGTGCCACGCTGCAGTAAACCCGGGGAGAAGCCAGAGGAAATAGCAGGTTTAGAAAAAGTCCCTGCTGTTTACCATGACTTAAAAGAAGTGTTTAGCAAGCCCAAGGCGGGTTCCCTACCCCCGCATAGGGCCTGCGACATAGCCATCGATCTCTTACCTGGCACTACTCCCCCTAGGGGGCGTTTGTTTTCTTTGGCACTACCTGAACGCAAGGCTATGGAAACCTACATTCAGGAAGCGCTCGCTGCTGGTACCATCCGTCCCTCTACCTCTCCCGCTGGTGCTGGTTTCTTCTTTGTAGGAAAAAAGGATGGGGGTCTCCGCCCTTGTATAGACTACAGGGGACTTAACAAGATCACCATCAAAGACCGTCACCCTTTGCCTCTTATGTCTTCCGCCTTCGAGGCCCTTCAACGGGCGACGGTTTTTACTAAGTTAGATCTCAGGAGCGCGTATAATCTGTTGCGAGTCAGAGAAGGCGACGAGTGGAAAACCGCCTTCAATACACCCTCTGGTCATTACGAATATTTAGTCATGCCGTTTGGACTCATGAACGCACCCGCGGCTTTTCAGAGGTTTGTTAATGGTGTTCTTAGGGAGGCTCTGGATGAGTACGCCTATGTTTATCTCGACGACATTTTGATATATAGCCGTACCATCCCAGAGCATCAGCAACATATTCGCCGCGTTCTCCAGTTGTTACTAGAGAATCACCTCTACAATAAACTGGAGAAATCCTTGTTCCACGTCTCCGAGGTGGCCTTCTTGGGGTTCATAGTCGCTAAGGGTCACCTGGCTATGGACCCCGCCAAAATCAAAGCCGTGACTCAGTGGCCCGTGCCCACGTCCGTTCGTTTGGTTCAACGCTTTCTAGGTTTTGCCAACTTTTACAGACGGTTTATCAGAGATTTTGGTTCGGTTTCCATCCCCAGTCCAATGGCCAGACCGAGTGTGTAAACCAGGACCTGGAGCAGACCCTCAGGTGCCTGGCTTCCACTAACCCTGCGTCCTGGGCTGACCACTTGTTGTGGGCTGAGTACGCCCACAACACGCTCTGGCATTCGGCCCTGGGCATGTCACCCTTCGAGTGCTTATTCGGATACGCCCCTCCGCTGTTTGCAGCCCACGAACAAGCCGTGGCTGTGCCTTCCGCTGTGGCTCAGTTTCGGCGCTGCCGCAAGGCATGGTCACGGGCCCGCTCGGCCTTGTTGAAGGCCTCCTCCGCCTATTGCCGCAGCGCCAACAAGCACCGTCTCCCTGCGCTGTCCTTCCGTCCTGGTCAGCGTGTGTTGTTGGCGGCTGGAAACTTACCGGTTCGGGGTGGTACAAAGAAACTGGCTCCTCGCTTCCTGGGTCCGTTCAAGATCGACTGTTCTGTCAGGGTTCGACCCAGGCACGTGCCTCCTGCTGCCACTAGGTGGAGCCCGCGAGCTGGAACCAGGGGCAATCAAGCCCGATAGGTTGCACCTGTTAAGCAGCCTATTTAAGACAAGCAACTTCACTTCAGCAACTCATTGCTGAAGTTGTTTGTTGTTCCGTACACACACAGCCAAAGCCAGTTTTCTCTCGTCTCCGGACTACACCTTGTTTCTCTGGTTCTCCTGTTTCTACCCTGAGCGTTCTCAGGTTGTTTTTTGTTTCCTTCCGTCTTTTCACTCTTTTACATTTATGGCATTTAGCAGACGCTCTTATCCAGAGCGACTTACAAAAGTGCTATGTAGTTGCTTGGAATCTCCAAGGTAGAATAGATAGTCCTGAACACAAGGTACTCTAAGCTGGAAAAACCACTAGACGAAAGTCAAATGATACCTAACAATTATACCTGAATATACACATCCCCTGAGGAAAAAGACAGTAAACAATTTCTATAACCCAATTATGCACAATACCTGAGGAAAGAGACCATAAAGTACAATAGACAATGCATAATTATGCAAAGTGCACTTGAAAGAGGTGGGTTTTCAGTCAGCGTCTGAAGACAGCAAGTGACTCCGATGTTCAGACACACACAGACACACACAGACACACACGCCGTGATCGGCGGCGAGGCGTAACAAGTTCGGTCTTATATAATATTCAAATTTTAGAGACAATTACTTTTGGGCTTTCGTTAGCTGTAAACCATAATCATTAACATTAACAGAAATAAACAGTTGAAATGGATCACTCTGTCATGAATCTATATAACATGCATTTCATATTTTGTATCGAATTACTGAAATAAATGAACTTTGATGATATTCTAATTTATTGAGATGCATGCCTTTGTGTGTGTGTATGTGTATATATTATATGCACATAATATCCATGTAGCATGCCCCTCATATTGATTTCTGAGTGCAGGTGTTAATATTAACAGGACCACAAACCAAAAACATTTCTGGAAGAAGAAAGAACATTATTAAAGACATACCTTGCACTGACACTGTGTACGTCTGAATAACCCATTTATTAATGAGGTCCCTGATGGTGTAAACTCCAATATCAGATGGTCCTCTCAGCTCAACAGCAGACATGAGTGATGTTCTCTGACTGTATTCAGGTTTACACTGTAGAGTGTGTCCTTCCACTGTACAGATCTGTACGGGAGCAGCTGCATCTGTGCTGTAATAAATCACCTCCACTGACTCAGATACGGGCAAATCCAGGACCAGAGGGTCACCAGGCATTAACTGAACTGAAGATCTCAAAGCTGAAGAGACAAAATATAAGATTTATTAATTCAGGGAAAAGGTGATACAAACAATACACAAATGACCAGGAGAAGAAATAAACACACTTGCACTCAATCCGAAGAGTGACATGGCACAAGTCTACACCCACATGTACCAGCCTTCATAGTGAAGTCAACATCAGTGATGGTGAGGGAGAGATCTACCTTCAGGTATTGATCATGGGACATGTGAAATCCCTTCTTTGACTTGTGACCAGACCAGAACACGTATGACTGCAGGCAGGGGCGGACTGGGACAAAAAATCGGCCCTGGCATTTTTGGACCAGACCGGCCCACTCACACTCGATAACGCTTTTCACACTTTTCAGTTTTTTGAATGTGTATACCAACAGTTTACAAAATTACCATTTTAAAAAGTGTAATTTCCTTTAATTTCTGTACATTGTCCCTAAACACCTCCATAAAAACTACCAAACATTTCCCCTTCCTACCAAGCATAGCCTTAGCCTAGCCTACTACTCACCCCACAAATATTAATAGTATAATAATGAAAATAGAATGCTGCCTGCTGAGTGACTTAGTACTGTTTTTGTTGGTGAATGGAGGTTTTAAAAGTGTTCTCACATTTAAGACTATTTAGTTCAGAATGGAAGACATAAAAGTACTAAAATAGGTTTATTTTCTCATACAGTCAGTGTACACAAAGTCTTATAATAGAGGTAAGGACGTTATTCACTTATTTTACCTTTTGCATTTACAATACAAACTAACTCGGCCATAGAACATTAGCCAAAATGATTTTATTGATGTTTTATCAATTTATCAGATTTGGCAAAGGGTTTGGTTGCTTAACCCTACTCATTTTATAGCTGCTCTGAAAGGAGTCAGGCTTACCGCACGTTCTAGTACATGTTTCTGTCCACTGGCCACCGCCACCACTGTCATCAGCCACGGGAGCTGATGAAGGCCCTGCTGTGGCAAACATTTGAGTAATTTTTATACATTTGGCAGCGTTTACTTGAAGTTCAAGCTTCTTTTTTTGTCGTAGTTTCTCTGCACCTCCTTTGCGCTTTTTCTCCATCTCAGATACTCACATACGTTATGTTAATCAACGTTAGATTGCACTACGCACCGGCGCATGGAGGAGGGGGTGTTTGATGATATGATTGGTGCAGCTCTGTGTCAGTAAAGAAAATAACCAATGGGCTGCATACCAGCGTGTTTAAGGACCGGTAAACTCTCGCGCTGACTTTTTTTTTTTGCCAAATGCATTATGCAGGCAGCAGGAGCATCGCGAAAGGTGTGTTAATGTGATTCGCCAGACCAGTGTCAATCAGCCTGCCTCCATCTGAATCGGCCCACTGATCTACTTGTTTTATGGGCCGGTCAGACCAATATATAAATAGATAAAAAAGTGTCAGGACTGTCGGCCCAAATAGCACGTCGGCCCACCGGGAAAATGCCCGGTATGCCCGATGGCCAGTCCGTCCCTGACTGCAGGTGAGAGTAGCAGTCTCATTAAACTTCACCATGACAGATGATGACATGGCAGACACAAAGAGAAATCAAGAAAAGGTTTAATATTACGGTAATTACTTGGCTTACAATGCAAATATTAACATAACTGCAGATGTAATATTTACTGATGCTTAATGTTATTATTTTAATTCCACTTGTACAGGACACACAGCACTGAAGAGCATTTGAGCTCCACATGGAAGGCAAGCAAGACAGGCATTTAGTTACTTGAAACATACTAGAGTAATGGTACGTCCAACACAGTGCAAACTTGACGATTTCACGAGTGCCTGAAAAAATGGAGGAGATACAAAAAAAATAGATAATTGAAAGACTCTTACAGAGCATTTATGACTTGGAACAAAAAACATGACTAGACGACATAATAATAAGTGGTATATAAACTAAACACTGAACACATGCAGGAATGGTTTCATAGGCTAAGTAACTTTAATCTGATTACTGGACTCAAATTAACTCGTTATATTACTCGTTACTGAAAAAAGTGGTAATATTAGAGTAACGCGTTACGGACATCACTGCTCCCAGGACAGCAGAGTTATACCTGCAGCAGTGTTATCATAATGAGTGACCAAAGTGCTACTTTGTGAGCCATCTTGCATATGGCTACAGTTTGAGAATATAGTCGTAGACACGAGATGAAAGGTAAAAACTGATTAACTATCTATGAAGATATGAAATTATAGTGAAAGCATGGTGCTGGTAAAGTTGCGATGCTGATTTTGAGATGATAAAAATCAGGTTGATTAACAATATTTCACTAAACTTACATGTAATGTTACCTAGGTCTGACTTTAGTTCTGTGTAAAGCAGGTTAAGCTAAAATTTACTCATTGTCTGTCAATGAAACATTGTGAAGTTACTTTGAATCTTACAGAAATGAAAAGGAAAGATAGCATACATAGTTTTTTTCTCACCCAAGAGAAAGGGAGGAGAAAGAAAATAAACAACTAAGCAGTGGAAATGAAGATGAGGTGGAAGGAGAGAGAGAAGAGAAGGATAAGATGGAAGGAGAAAGAGAGTTGGAAGGAGAGAGAGAAGTGTAACAAACATGAGAGCAATAGAGTACAAGTCCAAGGCCACCAGATATGGAGGAGGGAGAGCATAACTAAAATGAGGAGAGTGAGAGACAAGATTACATGCAGTTTCACTCAGACAGTGAAAGGGAAGGAGAGTGCCTGAGCCATCACCAACAATCTCCAGGTGAG
This sequence comes from Brachyhypopomus gauderio, assembly GCF_052324685.1. NCBI lineage: Eukaryota > Metazoa > Chordata > Actinopteri > Gymnotiformes > Hypopomidae > Brachyhypopomus > Brachyhypopomus gauderio. The sequence goes on from NC_135213.1 coordinate 955,221, forward strand.
CTGGTTCACATGGTATGGAAACTGTTGCTGCATAGTATACCAAGATACACATGAATAAGAACAACAGATGACAAAACTGATATTTTGCTATAAGGTGTATTTAAGAGACACTGCTTAGACTTCTTCAAATAAATATAAATATTCATTTTGCTTAAATATGAATAATTGAGGAAACTTGTAAGTGTGAAAGTGTGATGAAATGGGGACAAAGTTTAAATATTTTGTGTACAATGTATCTATTGCTAAATTCCATAATTAAACAAATGAATCTAAAAGTACTCCCCCAGGCTAAAATGTTAGTTTTTATTTATTTATTTTAACATTATTTTACCAGGAAATATCTCATTGAGATTGAAAATCTCTTTTACAAGGGAGACCTGGCCAAAAGGGCAGCAGATTGGATTTTAAAGTGTTCAAAGAAATTAACTCCTAATTCATTTCCAGTCTTTCTGTAACAAGTTCCATTTATGAAGTGCAGAGTAAACAAAAGCCCTTTTACTCAAGTCCATTCGGGCAAAAGGGACAGAAAGCAACTGTCAGGCCCGTGATACCTACCTGTCCGGTTATATCTGTGCCTGCCCCATCGGACGAACTGAACTACATTACCCAGAATACCACGGAGGCTCATATGACCCCCCAGCGTTCGGACCCCCTGTCCTACTGATGGATATCACCTGTTGCACACCCTATATATTTTGGGAACGAGTAGTCATTCATTGCTGAGTATTTGTTGAGAAGCATGTGTCTCTTCTTTACGTTTGCCCGTCTCGGTTTATTCTGGATCCATGCCTAGTAGATTACGTCTTTAGTTTGGTGCTCTGGCGTTCCGACCCTATGTAACATTTTCGTTCTGGATCGTTTCTCGACCCTGTTGTTGGTAAGCCTCTGTTTAATAAATCCTGTCCAATATCTGCGAGTGTCTGCTATCCTGTCTGGTCGTGACAGCAACAGATAATCTTGAGAAAGAACAGAATAGGAATTAACATTTCTGAGAGTAACTAAAGTGGAGAGATACGCAGGCATAATTACCAATATTGCCTTATAAATAAAAGTATATCAATGACACTTCGAATGGCCAATGCAGACCAACCAGTTTGTGAATATAATTCACAGTGATGACTGGGCATCTTGCAATTAGTAATAAACCTTAAAGCAGCATGATAAAACAGCATCAATCTTTTGAAGACAATGAGCAGGAGCATTCATGTACAAACAGTGGTGGGGCCACAGTTCTAGTGGTGGGGCCACAGGGGCATTGGCCCCAGTTGAAATCTGATTGGCCCCCTGAAGTGCCCCTGTCCTGTCATTCATCTGTCCTTTGCCCGAGAGCGATGATCATCAGATTATAGGTGGATGCAATTCCATACCCAAACACTAGTGGCGCCAAATCGGAATGTCCAGCGTGAATAAAGCTTACAGAAGAAGATTTGCGCGATCCCGCAGAGAAAGTTTTTCTATCCACAACCGATCAGTGGTGGACGAAGTACACCAATTATGTACTTGAGTAAAAATACAGTTACCTTGCATTGAATATTACTCAAGTAAAAGTAAAAGTATTCACCTCAGTTTTTTACTTGAGTTGAAGTACAAAATTATCTGCCTTCAAAAATACTTAAGTATTAAAAGTAAAAACCATTTTTTTTCTTAGCGTCACAACAAAACCACTAGGCCTACTCGATCAACAGGTGAACAACGAAACAGTGCCTTACAATTGCCTAGTACGGAGCCCGGGAGGGGACATGGGTAAAAAATAAAAATTAAACGAGGGAACGTTTTACCATTCGAGCGCACGTTTTCTGTAATTCGTGCTCACGATTTATTAATTCGGAACAATTTGAGTAAACGAGTTTAATTAAAACGTGCGCACGTTTTAATTAAACTCATGCTCACGATTTAGTAATTCGTTCACACGATTAACAATTCGTGCGCACGTTTTGTTTTAATCGTGCGCACGTTTTCATTCATTCATTTGCAAACCCTACTGGCCTAAGCGCATACATTGCAGATACAAGGAGAGAGGCAGTAACAGTTCCCTGAAACTGTATATACTTTGATTGTATAGATTTATGCCACAATGAACAGAGAACAGAGATTATTAGGTCTTATTTGCTTATGCGTCATGAGGACATTGTAGCTTCCCTTGCACAGCGGGAAATCACAATCAGTAAGCTGCATCTGAAGCGAATTCTAAGCCTTATTATATGCTCGTTTATGCTTGTAGATGCTAGATTTCGGATGTGGTCAATATAAATCTGGAGGGGACATGTCCCCCCCGTCCCCAGTGCCATCTGCGTCCCTGGTCCTGTGTGTTCCATATGAAATAACAGACATTTCCTGACAGTCAACACAGTAATTCTATTACTATGTTAAGGAGTTTAACTGGCAGATTCGGTCAGTGCCGTAAATTGCTTTCGCATGCTCACACTGTACAGGTAATGCTGTACTAATGTAACATAGCGTGGCGTTCTGCACATGCGTGGCTGCACATGCATGGCTGCACATGCGTAGTCGCAAAGCAAGCGAGTTGATAGGCAGGATGCGGAAGGCGGTAAATATAATTTCGGAAGGCCGAAATAAGTAGCTGTACTTTTTGATGCTGATAAACATTTGCACTTTTCTGGTGGTTAGACAGTATCTCATTGATGGATTTTGAATAGTCGAGGCGGATTTCAGGCAGAAGTGACCGCGGTCAGAAGGTCTGACGAACAGACTCATTGTAAAGGTAAGAAATAGGATATTTGCAGAGAGCTATATGCCACTGTGACGGTGGGCGTCAAGGATGAGACACAAATCCTTTTAGGCAGCAGACGTCACTTTAATATAAATACAAATATAGCGCGTATAGCGCACGTGGAACACTGAACAGGTACAGAGACGTGTAAACTTTAGACAACGACGAGCACAGGACACTGCGCGAGCGCACATTAAATAGACAAACCACATGAGCCACAGGTGAGACAGATTATCACAAGACACAACCACGAAGAACCACAGACGCAGATGATGACACATGGACAACATAAACACACGCCCAAAAGGTGTCTCAACGTGACAGCCACTAGATGCGAAGACGTTTATTAAACTGATGAAATGCAGGATTATTAATGTTTCATTACTATTCCTCAACGTGACAGCCACTAGATGCGAAGACGTTTATTAAACTGATGAAATGCAGGATTATTAATGTTTCATTACTATTTCAAAATACAGTTGCTGCTTAGTTAAAACGTGAAGGTGAATGGAATAAAGACGCAGAGTGAGAGTGAGGGGGTGACGAATTATGATACATAATCTGTCATAATCCGCTCAAGGCGCGAAATTAACGGTGTAACTGTCGGAGCTCAAAGTTAATGGACACAAAAACACCAAAATGCTACTAAATTTCTAGAGAACATTAAAGTTTATTTCAATTGGAAACCTTTTCTTGACTGCTAATAATAATGTAAATATAAGGCTGGTTATAGCTTGATTCGCCACTCAGAAGGACTCAGAAGATTAAATGTGTAATCAATTTTCGGATCGTATGTTTTGATCTGTGGAAAAAGCCCCATGTTATAATAAACCATTATACTATACCTGTGGAAGGTGTAACGTGCCACCTCCGAACACGGCGGTGACGCGTTGGTTATAATGTGTTTAGGACTCAAGTGCAACCCCTTAGGAGTGACTGCCAAAAAACAGTAAACAGAAACCTCTGCGAATGCGGGAAAACCAATAAACGAAAATACAAAAGCCAGTGGTAGAAAAGCAATAAACTGAAACCTCCGCGACTGCGGGAAAACCCAAACTAAAAACCAAAAGGCAAACGGCTGAAAAGCCACGAACTGAAACCTCCGCGAATGCGGGAAAACAGAAACAAAAAACCCCGAAGGGAAAACAGTACAACGAAAACGGAGGAATATAAACGAGCAGAGAAACAAGGTAAGTAAATAAAACGAAAAATACACGGATGACAATCAACGCATCGATAAGGACAAAAACGGAGAGAACAAAAAACACGGAGAAACGGCTCAACGTGTCTTAAAATAAAACAAGAGACGAGGGAGGTACAAGACCTAACACTTCTACCTGGATTACCTGTCGGTCTGTAAACCAGAACACTGGCAGACAAATCAACATAGAATAAGGGGAAACAGAGAAACAGCGGGGAAGAAAAATAGAGAGAGAGAGAAAGACAGAAACTCAGGGAGAAAAACGAGAGAAGGCGAGTGAAACGCAGAGACAAAATGCAAGCGAGAGAAAACGACTTGGGCTGTGAGCGAGAAGGCTACAAACAACTTCAGCAATGTGTTGCTGAAGTCACCTGTATTAAATAGGCTGCAGATACCTGCAGTCTATTTGGCTTGATTGTCCCCAGGTCTAGCTCGCGTGCTCCTCCTAGTGGCGGCAGTAGGCACGTGCCTGGGTCTAACCCTGACAGAGCCCCCCCCCTCTAGGCCCGAGACCCCGCGGGCCCAGGGCAACAGCCCTGTCGCGATAAAAGGAAGCGATCAGGGAACGATCCAGGATGCGTGCCCTGGGGACCCAAGACCGCTCCTCAGGCCTGTAACCCTCCCAATCCACCAAGAACTGGTCCCGCCCCCGGACCCGACGGACGTCCAAAAGACTCCGTACAAAAGACGGGAGAGGAACCACACAAGAACGGCCGGAGATGGGACACGTGAAACACCGGGTGGACACGCATGGAAGGAGGGAGTACCAAACGGTAGGTAACCGGGTTGATGCGACGGTCGATCTTGAACGGGCCTAGAAAGCGAGGAGCCAGTTTCTTGGTGCCACCCCGAACAGGTAAGTTACCCACCGCCAACCATACCCGCTGACCAGGACGGAAGGACAGCGCCAGGAGGCGATGCTTGTTAGCGCTCCGGCAATAGGTGGAGGAGGCCTTCAACAGGGCCATGCCTTGCAGCAGCGCCGAAACTGAGCCACAGCGGAAGGCACAGCCACAGCCTGCTCGTGATCAGCAAACAGAGGAGGGGCGTACCCGAACAAGCACTCAAAGGGTGACATACCCAGAGCAGAATGCCATAACGTGTTGTGGGCGTACTCAGCCCACAACAGGTGGTCGGCCCAGGACGCGGGGTTAGTGGATGCCAGGCACCTGAGTGTCTGCTCCAGGTCCTGGTTTACATGCTCTGTCTGACCATTAGACTGGGGGTGGAAACCCGAAGACAGGCTAGCGGAGGCGCCGAGGAGGGTCAAAAAAGCCTTCCAAAAGCTGCTGGCGAACTGGGGTCCTCTATCGGACACCACGTCCTGAGGAAACCCGTAGTTGCGGACTACATGAACCAGCAAGAGAGATGCAGTTTCCTGGATGGAGGGCAGCTTAGGCAGTCCGATGAACTTGCTGAACTTAGAAAACCTGTCGACAACCACGAGAATGGTGGTTAACCCTTTGGAGGACGGAAGCCCGGTGACGAAATCTAGAGAGACATGAGACCATGGTCTGGAGGGTGTGGGTAAAGGGCGCAACAACCCCCTGGGCTTACTACGTGGCGCCTTGCTCCTGTTACACACCTCACAGGAGGCCACGAAATCACGGATCTCCTGATCCATCGCGGGCCACCAAAACCGTCTCTTTATAAGCTCGGCCGTCCGCCTAGCACCTGGGTGTGCCGCGTAACGCTCGGTATGTCCCCATAAGAGGACCTTACGCCGGGCGGTCGAGGGAACGTAGAGACAGCCAGGAGGAATGCTGCTAGGCCCGGGTTCATTGGCAAGTTCATCCTGTACTGTCTTCTCGATTCCCCACCGAATAGGTGCCACAACCACCCCCGGGTGAAGCACGGTTTCAGGCGGACTGTCAACGAGAGCGGGCTCCCACTGACGGGACAAAGCGTCAGGCTTTGTGTTCTTTGAGCCAGGACGGTAAGACAAAGTGAAATCAAAACGACTAAAAAACAGGGCCCATCTGGCCTGTCTGGCGTTAAGACGCTTAGCTTGCTGGAGATACGTCAGGTTTTTGTGGTCTGACTAGACCAGGAATGGATGGCGGGCTCCCTCCAGCCAGTGCTGCCACTCCTCTAAGGCCATTTTAACGGCCAGTAGTTCTTTGTCCCCTACGTCATACCGCGTCTCCGTCGGGGTGAACCGGTGTGAGAAATAGGCACAGGGATGCAGCTTAGGTGGTTTCCCGACCCTCTGGGAGAGTACAGCCCCAACGCCCAGATCAGAGGCATCTGTCTCGACAACGAAAGGGAGCTCAAGGTCAGGAACCCGCAACACAGGTGAAAAGACCCTTGAGAGTCTCGAATGCCTCCTGGGCTTCAGGGGTCCACGTGAATTTCCCCAATTTCTTACTAGTGAGGGCAGAGGGGAGCAGCAAGGGAGCCGAAATTCCTGATAAACCGTCTGTAGAAATTGGCAAAACCCAGGAAACGTTGAACCAACCGTACCGACGTGGGCACAGGCCATTGAGTCACCGCTTTGATCTTGGCAGGATCCATAGTCAGGTGACCCTTGGTAACAATAAACCCCAAGAAGGCTACCTCGGAGACATGGAAAAGGGACTTCTCCAGTTTTACGTAGAGATGGTTCTCTAGTAACAACTGGAGGATGCGGCGTACGTGTTGCCGGTGTTTTTGAAGGGTATGGCTATATATTAAGATGTCATCGAGGTACACGTAAGCGTATTCGTCCAGAGCCTCCCTTAGTACACCGTTAACAAACCGCTGGAAAGCCGCGGGTGCATTCATAAGCCCAAACGGCATAACCAAGTACTCGTAATGCCCAGAGGGCGTGTTGAAGGCACTCGTCGCCTTCTTTGACTCGCAACAGATTATAAGCGCTTCTCAAGTCTAACTTCGTAAAGACCGTCGCCTGTTGAAGGGCCTCGAAGGCAGAGGACATGAGAGGCAAGGGGTGGCGGTCTTTGACGGTGATTTTATTAAGTCCCCTGTAGTCAATGCAAGGGCGGAGGCCCCCATCCTTTTTCCCCACAAAGAAGATCCCAGCACCCGCGGGAGAGGTAGAGGGACGGATGGTACCAGCAGCAAGCGCCTCCTGAATATAGGACTCCAGGGGTGGGTTTCCCGATAACGAACGATCTTAGAAAGTTACGAACAACTTTAAGAACGACGTAACTTTAAGAACGCCAAATCTACGAGTGTTTCCCAACGCCTTCGTAGTCTCCAAATTTACGAACGAGTTCTAAGTAGTTCTTAGTTGACTCCGCCTCTGCAGCTGCGCTGGAAAATCTCCGCTAGTCAAAAACCGAACCACCGATTTACATACATTTATTCATAATTACGCCGCAAAAGTATCATTGGCAAAATGACAATCATAAAAACTAACAACTAATAAGTGTAGAAATGTCAAGTATAAGAAAAAAATTAGAAGAACTCTAAAATTATTACCTTTGCAAATTTGACCGATCGTATATCAAAGGTATAAATAGGGCACACAATTAACCTTTCACCCTTCATTCACCATGGCTAGCAAACAGAGGAAGCGGAATTTTCTGGCGACGGAGCTGAGCCAAATGGTGGACGAAGTGGAAAAAAACAAACGCGTTTTGTTTTCTAAAGTGCGAGGAAGTTCTTCGAATTCAGAAAAGAAAAAAAAATGGGAAGATATTGCTAAGAATATCTGTGCCGTTAGTGGCATAAAAAGATCGGGTGAGGAGATCAGGAAGAAGTGGCATGACTTCTACAGTCAAGCCAAAAAAGGGGGGCAGAACTGAGAAAGGAGAGAGCTAAGACTGGTGGGGGTCAAATGTCCACAAGTGCCCTTACAGTTGAGGAGGAAAGTGGCTGTGGGGATACTGGGCCCCACAGCCACTGAAGGGATACCAGGGGGTATTGATGTATGTCTGGGTGAGATTCCCTCTACCTCACCTGAACCTGCATACCCAAGATGTATCAGCAGTCCTGAGGCCTCTCCAGGGCCTTCCTGTGCCCAGGCCAGAGAGGGAGATCCACCAGCAACGACTCTAAATACCTGTGGGTGCAGTGTGGAGCTCGTTGCATTAGAAAAGGAAAGGCTGCAGCTCAAAAGGGAAAAGCTCCTCCAAAAGGAGAAGCAACATGAAGAGCAGATGCAGCAGAGAGAGAGGCATCATCAGGAGCTGCTGGAACTGAAGAGGGCCAAACTTGACCTCATGGCAAAGCAGCTGGCAGTAGCAGAGTACCAGATGAGCAGGCCCTCAATATCTGTTCCAATTATATTGCCCTCTGAAGAAGGTGAGATACTTAACCAAGTACCAATAGTAAATGTGAATATACTTTACTGAATTTTCACTAAAACATCTATGAAATAACTCCCATTTTGTGGCACTGACATTAATACATTTTCCTTCCAGATCCCAGTACTAGTACCAACACTGGGTAGGAGTTTTAGGGAAGATGGAAGACCTTTTTGTTGTTTTTTATTTTTATTTTTTTGCACATGGTGTTTATTGAAAATAAAACTTGAACCACAACAAATGCCTCTGAGTGTATGTTTATAACAAAAATCGATCACCCACAGATCACTTATCCAAAGTATTTTTTTTTTTGGTGCATCTAGGCAAAACATTCCTTATAATTTTCCTTCGGTTGTCCAGGCCAGCCTGGTAAAGTCCTTCTCTCCTTTCTCCTGCTAACTCTACCAGAATATTTATTTCCTCTGTCTCCTCATCATTCTCCTCATCATCTTCCTCTTCTTGCACATGTATGCCAGCTTGCACTGCAATGTTGTGCAGCATAGCACATACAACAATTACAGCACAGCTGCGTTCTGGAGAAAACCGAAGGCCACCAGATGATTTGTGGAGGCACCGAAAACGCATTTTCCACATGCCCAAAGCTCTCTCAATCACACATCGTGTTCTGCTGTGTGCCATGTTGTATCTCTCCTCAGCCTCAGTCTGGGGATTTGATACAGGAGTGAGTATGTAGCTTCGGAGAGGATACCCACTGTATGCTATTAAATGTCCACCATCAAATGCACCATCCCTAGCCATCTGACACACTCCAGAATTGGCCCAGATGAAGGAGTCATGAGTACTCCCAGGCCACTTTGCCACAATGTCCGTAAAGAGTCCTTGGTGGTTGCATATTACTTGGACATTCAAAGCAGAGAAGCCCTTACAGCAGGTGTAGATTGGGCTCAAGAGGCTGGGTGTGAGTATGGGGATCAGAGTGCCGTCCACTGCACCAACAACTCCAGGAATGTTAACAATTGTATGAAAACCAATTTTAGCTTCATGTAATGCATCCCTAGTCCTTGGAAATGTGATGCAGGTTGCTGCATGGCGAATCAATGCTTTAGTAACAGCATGCACACATTTAGATACTGCAGCTTTGCTTAGTCCGTGGGCATCACCAACAGTCTGCAGAAACCCTCCTGTGGCATAAAATCGGAGGGCTGCCAGTAACTGCACCGTGGGGCTAAGGGCAAAGTTTCTCCTCGTTAGTCTAGCCAGCTCCTCCTGCACAAGTTCAAGGAGACCCATGATCTCACCCCTACGCAGCCGGTATCTGTCACACAGCACATTGTCAGGAAGATCTAGGGGGTTCTTACTCAAACGCTGTGCGGCATTCTGGCGAACTGCATGGCTTCGTGGATTACGATGTCGTCGTCGTCTTAAATGTCTCTGATTCAAATCCAAAATCCTTTGAAGTGCTGCCATGTTCATCACACAAGCACAATTGCTAGCCTTATTCCAGGTTACTTATATGTGCTACTGATTAATTGGCCAATTTGATTGGTTAAGTTAAAACAAGCTTAATAGGCCAACTTGTAGCCATTTATTTGCGAAGCATACATTAATTGGGAAAGTCTGAATATCTACACGATGATGAACGGAGATATTTAATTAAATATTGGGAACATATCAGCTAATGCTAATAATTCAAAGTAGTACATGTGATTTTTGTTGACACTTAATGTTGTATATGCCATGTAATTACTTAAAAAAAATACTGATGCACATAAACACAAACGTTGTATTGCCGTGCTTAAAATCAGCGCGAGTGAAATTAGCGCCTCTATCCTTTTTGAGGTAGAACTGCACGTGAGCTTCGAGTTAAGAAGAACTTAGTGAGTTACGAATGGGTCCGGAGATTCTTAACTTACGAACGACTATAAGAACGACGTAAGTTACGAAGAGTTTCGGGAAACACTCGTAAATTTAAGAATATTTGTAAGTACGAGGTTACGAAGTACTTAGAGTTACGAAGGTTTCGGGAAACCCACCCCATAGCCTTACGTTCAGGTAGCGCTAAGGAAAACAACCGCCCCCTAGGGGGAGTTGTACCAGGTAAGAGATTAATAGCGATGTCGCAGGCCCTATGCGGGGGTAGGAAGCCCGCTTTACGTTTACTGAACACCTCCCTTAGGTCGTGGTAAACAGTAGGAACTTTCTCTAAGCCTGCTGTCTCCTCTTGGCTGTCCCCATGTTTGCCGCAGCGGGGTGCCAAGCACGACTGTTCGCACACCCTGCTCCAACAATTGATGGATAGGTTGAGCCAGTCTATATCAGGGTTGTGGCGCTGAAGCCAAGGAAACCCTAAGATCAGCTGCAACTTGGGAGCCGCTATGACGTATGGGGTGATGGTCTCATGATGAGTCCCTATAGTCACCGTTAGAGGAACGGTTTGGTGGGTTATCTCCCCTGAGGTGAGTAACCTGCCATCTACAACGGACACAGAGAGGGGTTTCTCCAGGGGAACCAGAGGTATAGCAAGGGTGGCTACAAGGGCAGAATCAATAAAGTTACCTGTAGCCCCTGAGTCGATGAGAGCTAAAACCCGGTGTTCGTCTGAACCCCTCCATGAAACCACAACGTGGGGCATGAGACCACAAGCGGGGAAATAAGTGTCACAGCCCGTCGGTGCAACCCCGTTCACCGACGGATCTGCCCTTTTTCCCTGTAACTCTGGACACTCCGTGATTCTGTGTTCAGCCCGACCGCAATATAAGCACTTGCCCTCCCGTATGCGATTATGCCTCTCCTGACGGGAAAGACGAGTGTGCCCCAATTGCATGGGCTGTTCGACTGCTTCGCCATCCCTGGGTGGTTTTTTACACACTGGGGACACAGGCGTTGCACTAGGCTTAGTAACCAAGCGACGGTGTTGTTTGCGTTCACGTAACCAGTTGTCTATCTTGACTGTAAGGTCAATGGCGTCGTCTAGCCCGCTGGGTGGTTCTGTGAGGGATAACTCGTCCTTTATCTCCTCACTCAATCCCTCTATAAAGATCGCCCCCAACGCATCCGAACCCCAATCGCTCTCTGCGGCTAGTGTGCGGAATTCTAAGGAGTATTCCGCGACTGTCAATCTGCCCTGTCTCAACCGTAGCAGTTTGGATGCAACCATGCCCCCAGAGGCCGGATGGAAAAATGCCTGTCGCATAGCCCGAGAGAAGTGCTCTTCAAAAGAAGAACATAGCTCTGGTTGTCTCTCCCACACCAGTGTAGCCCACCGCAGAGCATTCCCCGAAAGTAAAGCCATCACGTAGGCTACCTTGGCGCGTTCGGTAGGGAAGCGTGATGGTTGTTGCTCAAAGATTAAGGAGCATTGCAACAAGAACCCCCTGCATTCGTCCGGATCCCCGCTATAACGTGCCGGAGCGGGCATTGTGGGCTCAGTATGAGGACCAGCAGGCAACACAGCTGTACCGGAGGAAACCAGAGGGCTGGGAGACACACTAGGCAGATCGGGTTTTTGAACCGCGATCGAGATAGCCTGAAGCTGATCGTGTATCTCCCGCAGTGCCTGCTCATGCCTACCGATGGCCTGCCCTTGTATAACGAGGACGTTCCGCAGCTCATCGGTGGCTGGGTTAGCTGAGTCCATAATGGCTGAAGTTGTTCTGTAACGTGCCACCTCCGAACACGGCGGTGACGCGTTGGTTATAATGTGTTTAGGACTCAAGTGCAACCCCTTAGGAGTGACTGCCAAAAAACAGTAAACAAACCTCCGCGAATGCGGGAAAACCAATAAACGAAAATACAAGAGCCAGCGGTAGAAAAGCAATAAACTGAAACCTCCGCGACTGCGGGAAAACCCAAACTAAAAACCAAAAGACAAACGGCTGAAAAGCCACGAACTGAAACCTCCGCGAATGCGGGAAAACAGAAACAAAAAACCCCGAAGGGAAAACAGTACAACGAAAACGGAGGAATATAAACGAGCAGAGAAACAAGGTAAGTAAATAAGAAACGAAAAATACGCGGATGATAATCAACGCGTCGATAAGGACAAAAACGGAGAGAACAAAAAACACACGGAGAAACGGCTCAACGTGTCTTAAAATAAAACAAGAGACGAGGGAGGAGAAGTGAAGTGTAGGTACAAGACCTAACACTTCTACCTGGATTACCTGTCGGTCTGTAAACCAGAACACTGGCAGACAAATCAACATAGAATAAGGGGAAACAGAGAAACAGCGGGGAAGAAAAATAGAGAGAGAGAAAGACTGAGAAACTCAGGGAGAAAAACGAGAGAAGGCGAGTGAAACACAGACGAAATGCAAGCGAGACGAAATGCAAGCGAGAGAAAACGGCTTGGGGTGTAAGCGAAAAGGCTACAAACAACTTCAGCAATGTGTTGCTGAATCACCTGTATTAAATAGGCTGCAGACAGCTGCAGTCTATTTGGCTTGATTGTCCCCAGGTCTAGCTCGTGTGCTCCTCCTAGTGGCGGCAGTAGGCACGCGTCTGGGTCTAACCCTGACAGAAGGTGTTCTTGCAGATTATGACAGATTATGTATCAACATAATTCATGGCGCGAAATAACCGGTGTCGTAGCTCAAAGTTAATGGACACAAAAACACCAAAATGCCACGAAATATCTAGAGAACATTAAAGCTTATTTCTTTTCGAAACCTTTACTTGACTGTTAATAATGTAAAAATAAAGCTGATTGTGCTTCCCCAGAACAAAGGCTCAGAAGATTAAATGTTTAATGCCTTTTCAAATCGTAAGTTTTGACCAGTGGAAATAGCCCCAGGTAATGTTAATCTTGAGCAAATTGTCATGTTATAATAAACCATTATGCTGTACCTGTGGAAAAGGCGTTTCAGTAGTCTGCCTTTAGTATTTTTTTTTTTTGAAAATTGTAAGTCAAAACATAAAGCTTTTGAAAAGAAAGAAAATAAACTCTATCTTTTAAAAAATCCAGGACGTTGCATTGAAATATGAATGTGTATTGTTAATTACATGTATTAAACATTTTATTGTAAAGCTCATTACCTTGCAGTTACCGTTTAGGATGTGCGGTACTTTTATTTTGGAATGAATGTTCACGGAAGTGGTGTCGGAAGTACTCGATTCTCTTCACGTGTTCCGTGCGTGTTCCCCACGTTCGCCTATAGCGGTGCTCATAGGAATGGAAGCGACTATGGTTGAAATGGAAAACGAGTTGCCTCGACCCAAAGTCGTCGATTCCAAAGGAATTCTGAAACAGAACCGGGAATTCCTGGACTATTTCTGGGATATCGCCAAACCTGAGCGGGAGATCCGTCTGAAAGCGGTGGAGAGTCTCACGGAGCACCTGAAGAAGGCTGAAAAGGTTGGAGTGTTTACGTTCGCTAAATAGATGCATGGCCACCATATTGCATATTATACCGATCTTGATTTAAGTTTAAGTCCTCGGACTCGTTCTTTAACAAATCTAACCAAAGTATTTTGAATGGTCACAGGGTAAATCGTATTATCTAAGCGTATCTGACCCAGCATAACCATCATTACTCGATTCTCTCCGCTCTGTCCTCCCACGTGGGTTGAACACGCGTGGTTCTGGTCAGCCAGGTTCACAACCATAAACCTTCAGCAGATCTTATATGAAATTCTCCTTTTACATTGCTGGTGGTCTCTTTTTACAGTTCGAATGAATTTTTGTTCAATGTCGGTGTCGGGGATTGTTTTAAACACGTGTCTTTTAGCTGTCTGTTTGGTGTTTTTTAGTCAGATGAGTTGAAATACTCGCTAAAGAGGCTTGTGGACGGGCTGTCCCACTCGCGAGAGGACGCGCGGTCCGGATACAGCGTGGCGCTGGCACAGGTGAGCACTGATACGCCAACACCAAACTTCAAATAGTAATACAGTAGTAATACAGTGTAATAGTAATACAATAGTAATACAGTAGTAATACAGTATAATAGTAATACAATAGTAATACAGTATAATAGTAATTATAATTCCCTGTCATTGGTCAAATTTTCATAACCAGTAGGTGTTCTGGAGTGTTAGTGGGTGTGTTCATGTTAGCGCCTGATGTCTGTCTGCAGGTGCTGAGTGTGTTTGAGGAGATTTCTCTTAAAAGCGTGCTGGAGCAGATCAAGGAGAAACACAACCTGCAGACAGCCAAGAAGGTAAGAGAGATGTTCAGCAGAAGAAGATACCCTTGACATTTAGTTATGATGGTCGTACTAATGTGTCATGTGCTAGTTTGTGTTGTTCTGGTCTTTTCTGCTGGTGTGTGGATCTGTTGCACTGTGTCAGTACGTCCTCCTGAAGCGTGCTCTTTCTCTTGTGACAGAAACAAGTCAGAAATGTGGCATTTGGGTCTTTCTTTGGTGTGCTGGCCTTATCTCAGTCCACACGACTGCACAAGGTAAACACTTAACACTGATAGTTTTGTTCATTCTTGTAAACATTCTTAATTCACACCGTCATACTCTCACACTGTCGCATTCACACTGTCACACTCTCACTGACACTGTCTCTGTCTCTTATTCACACTGTCACACTCTCACTGACACTGTCTCTGTCTCTTATTCACACTGTCACACTCTCACTGACACTGTCTCTGTCTCTTATTCACACTGTCACACTCTCACTGACACTGTCTCTGTCTCTTATTCACACTGTCACACTCTCACTGACACTGTCTCTGTCTCTTATTCACACTGTCACACTCTCACTGACACTGTCTCTGTCTCTTATTCACACTTGTCTCTCTGTCCCCCTTCTCTCCCTTTCTCCCTCGGTCACTCTCTCTCTCTCTCCCTTTCCTTCTCTAGGAGCCGCTGGTGCTGTTGGACTGTATTAAACTGTTGCAGAGTCTGGCTCAGTACAGGGATCACCTGAGAGACCTGCCCAGGAAGACCATGGTGGACATCCTGAGTGAGGTGACCTGCACACTTCTGCACTCTTCTCTGCTGAGCACTTGTAAAACCAAACTTCATCCATTCACCCAGCACTGTTAGCTCTAATCACATCCCACCACCTTCTGGAGGTTCTGTTGTGGTGATGAAATGCCCATTTAGACCTGGTCTGCTAGTGTTGTTCGAGGACAGGCACTGTGTTCAGGCGAGGTGTTCAGGTGCTGTGTGGACTCTTTATGTGGTACCAGATCTGCAGACCACGGCAGTGAGAAGAGAAGACCCAGATCGCATAATCAGAGGAGGCTTTGTCCACGCCCCCTCTCAAAGGAGGCTTTGGCCACACCCCTATCAGAGGATCATCAGTTAAAATCCCATGTCAAGTCATATGTCTCATATTTGAACCAGACTGGTCTAGATCTTGTGAGATAGAACTTCACGTCACCCTGGTGAAATGTTTGCAGTGAAGTAGCAGATGTCCGCTTCATCTTTTTGCTACATGTACATGTATCGTTTGGCTTCGGTCTTCTGTTGTGTAAATGCAGGTTTTGATTCCAGATAGACATTGTCTTTCCTTTGTTTACAGAAGACTTATAGTGTTGTGTGTTTTGTGGCAGACGTCAGAGGAGGTGTTTGAGGAGGTGCTGTTCAGTGCGCTGCAGTCAGATCTAACCTCAGCCCTCAGCAGTCCTGAGCAGTTGGAGCTTCTCCTGGTGGCCATGCAGAGATTCCCCTCCGTCATTAAACCAGCCAAGCTGAAGAAGCTACTGGGGACCACGGCCATCATTAACAAACAGAACCTGCCTCGGTGAGACACACACACACACACACACACACACACACACCTAAAAGGAAAGGTTGGAATGTCAGACAATGAGACTAATTTTGAACAAATTTTGAGATTTTAACTTTACCTGAGAAATCATTAAAAATGACACACTCCTAATCTCACATACACACACACACATTGTCACACTGTGTGTGTTGCTAGGTTGGTGGCGTTGTTGAAAGCGTCCGCATGCTCAGTGAAGAAGGAGAGTGTTCTCCCAGGCGTTGCCATGGACCTGCTACAGGCGTCACTACGTGAGGACAGTTTCCCGCTCTTCTGGCAAGAGGCTATCATCAATGGACTGATGTCAGAGCCACCAGGCCCCACCCAGTGAGTACTGCCCTCTACGCCCAGGCCTGCCCAGTGACTTCCGTCCCCTACACCTGTAGGGTGGTTTTAGAACCTGCTTTACTGAATCTTACAGTTGTATCTGTGAATATATGCGTAATGATCAGAGCGCTGAAGCCCCGCCCTTCTCTCTCAGTTACCTGGCCTTCCGGTTGTTGGGGGCGGCGCTGCCGTTGCTGTCGGCTCCTCAGCTGCAGGTTGTTCTATCCGGAGACGTGATGAGTCGCTATGGCGAACACGTGGTGTCTGCACAGGTGTGTTCCTACGGCAATAGCGCCGCCCTACTATCTCTGGCGCCGTCTACCTGTCTACCTACCTAGCTGTCTGTCTGAGAGGGCTGGCTTTCTGTGGGGTGGTCTGTGTGTTCTGTCTGCGTAGGCTTCTGTCTGTCCTACCCTTCAAGCTTCCTGGCAAGGACAGGGAGAGTGGGCGGGGCTTATCATGAGGGCTTTTAGGACAGAATGGTTTTGATTCTAATTTTCGTGTGTGTGTGTGTGTGTGTGTGTGTGTGTGTGTACGTGTTCACACTCCAGCTTCCAGACCGTTTCAGGTTTGCTCCGGAGATGGAGGCGTATGTGTGCACCTTCCTGCAGGGCTGTGTGGAGGCGGAGCGGCAGCTGCAGGTGGTGTTGGCCTTCACCCAGCTCACGCACCATGGCTGCCCCGCCGTGCCCTCCCATTGGAGGGTGCTGGAGCACATGATGCCAGATGCCGTGCGACGCTACGTGGACTGGCTGAAGGAGGCCTTCTGTAGCCCACAGCTTCAGAACTGCCTGGAGTTCAGCACACGCAAGCAGAGAGAGAGCCAGGAGCCCGCCATGACGTGAGACACGCATGTGCACATGCACATTCAACTTTAAATGGCCAAACCTGGCACGGCTTTATTTAGCATTCACGTGTATGGCTTTAACACTAGAACAGCGGGATACATCAATTGACGCACATCACAACTTTTCGTCATGACTACGTGTTTGTAGGAAAAATCAGAAAAAATTTGACTGTTATTTAGAACCAGAAGGTTCTCTTAATGAAATGGATCCCTGTAAGCTGCTTAGTGGAGGGTGTGTCTAATCTGTTGTCCGTGTCTACGCCCACAGGAAGGAAGCATGCGTGTTCCGCTTCCGGAAGTGGATTGTCCCACGCCTAACATCCATTGTGGAAAACCAACAGATTAAGAAGGACGAGGATCTCGTTCTGGGCATCGCCAGGTTAACCCCCATATTACGTAACTTCTGCACATGAAAATATATGCAATACACATACCATGCTATGGTAATACACTGATAATGACTGAAAGGGTGAAACGTGTGTAATAAACTGTGTGTGTGTCTCTTAGGTTTATTCTCTTCCATGCGTTTTTCGACACCAAGAAGGCGACTGCTGAGATCCCAGAGACCCAGACAAAGCTCTCTGTGCCCCTTGACTCCAACACACGTGGTGTCACCAGCAATGCCTTCTACAGGTATCTATGCTCTGCACAGGTTTCACATGTGCACAGATGTGTGTCTCTGGATGTGTGGGAAGAAATCTTTGTTGAAGGTGTTGAGTACAGCTCTTGATCAGGTGTTTAGTAGAATGTGGGAAATGGGTTGAGTGTAAGGTCTTGACCAGGTATTTTTGAGAAAGGGGAGTGTATGATCTTGCTTATGTGTTTTGTAGAATTGCGTGGGTGTTTGCTCTTGATCAGGTCTGGGGAGTAGAATGGTAGTGAGGTGTGTAGTATTGATTGGATGATTTCTATAATGAATGTAGGGTATTGATCAGGTCATGAACAGGGCACTGGGGAGGGAGAGGGGAGAGGTCAAAGTTCAGAGGAACGTGAGCAGTGACTCAGATGAAGAAATATAAAATAGGCAACTCTGGACTCATGCTTGTTCTGTTCTTACCCCCCCTTCCTTCCTCTCTCTCTCTCTCTCTTTCTCTCTCTCTCACACACACACACACACACACACACACACATCCCTTCTCCTCTAGTCTGCTGCAGTACATGAACGTTCTGCCTGTCCTGGGTGTTTCCATTGAGTCCGATGTCCCGAGCAGGAGGAGGCTTCTGGGTGTGATGGCAGATGGCTCCATGTGGGTTTCCTGCCTTGCACAGTACGCCAACACGCTGCTGAAACAGGACACACACATACGGAGTGTTCGGACCTACAGCACTGAGCACACACAGGCCTGGGACAGGTAATAAAACACAGTGCTGAACACACAGGCCTGGGACACATGGATTCTCTGAATGGTGTGTGCTTTATTACAGTGATACTGTAGTTGGAACAAGAACTCAGCAATTCAGTACTCTGTGTGTGTGTTAGCATGCTGCAGTCAGTGGAGTCTCTGAGGAAGAAGGCTAAGAAGTCTCCTGCTCCTGAACACACAGCCTTTCAGCATCTCCTTCTCATCGTTGGCATGCAGATATTCAAGGTCTGTGTGAGGGTGTATAGGTGGTGGTGATGGTGGTGTGTGTGTGTGTGTGGAGGTGTGTAGGTGGTGGTGGTCTGTGTGTGGAGGGGTGTAGGTGGTGGGTGGGTGGGTGTGTGTGTGTGTGTGTGTGTGTGTGTGTGTGTGTGTGTGTGTGTGTGTGTAAGTAAGGGTGTAGTTGGTGGTAGTGAGTCTGGGGGTGTAAATTGTGTGTGCGTGTGGAGGGGTGACTCCTCTTCATTATCAGCATATAGATATTAAATATCCAGAAAAATTTGCACTGAAATGTGTAGAGTGTGTGTGCAGGCTCCAGAGTCTGTGTGTGTTCTGTTCAGTGTGTGTGTGTCTGTCCGTCCGTCCAGTATGTTGCATTCTGTCTTAATATTTATTGGGCAATGTGTGTGTGTAGTCTCCAGAGGACAGTGTGGAGTTACTGTCAGATCTACGGAGCAGCATGGAGAAAGCTCAGGAGAAGAAATCGAAGAAGAAAAAGAAGCAAGCAGGTGAGACCCAGCTCAGCATCCATGGTTTACAGCTCTGCATCCATGGTTTACAGCTCGGCATCTATGGTTTACAGCTCGGCATCCAGGGATTACAACTCGGCATCCAGGGTTTACAGCTCAGCATCCAGGGTTTATAGCTCAAAGTTCAGAGTTTACAGCTCAGCATCCAGGGTTTATAGCTCAAAGTTCAGAGTTTACAGCTCAGCATCCAGGGTTTATAGCTCAGTATCCAGGGTTTACAGCTCAGTATCCAGAGTTTACAGCTATGTGTCCAGGGCTTACAGTTCAGCGTCCAGGGTAATGTGACTCCACACACTGTAGTGCGCATCAGGAACTGTCCCCACAGTCTGAATTATTGAACAACGTGAGAGCCATGATAGAATATACTCACCAGCCACTTTATTAGGTGTACTGGAAACATTCCTCAGAGAGTCTGGTCCGTTTTGATATGATTGCATCATGCCGTCTGCTGCACATCCATGGTGCGAATCTCCCGTTCCATCACATCCCAAAGGTGTTCTATTGGATTGAGATCTGGTGACTGTGGAGGCCATTCGATTACAGTGAACTCATTGTCGTGTTCAAGAAACCAGTCTGAGATTATTCGTGCTTTATGACATCAGAAGATGGGTACACTGTGGTCATAAAGGGATGGACATGGTCAGCAACTACTCAGGTAGGCTGTGGCGTTGAGACGATGCTCAATTGGTACTAATGGGCCCAAAGTGTAGCCATTCTCCTCTGACCTCTGGCATCAACAAGGTATTTGCACCCACAGAACTGCCGCTCTCTGGATATTTTCTCTTTTTCGGACCATTCTCTGTAAACCCTAGAGATGGTTGTGCGTGAAAATCCCAGTACATCAGCAGTTTCTGAAATACCAGCCCATCAAGCACCAACAACCATGCCACATTCAAATCACCTTTCTTCCCCATTCTGATGCTCAGTTTGAACTGCAGCAGATTGTTTTGGCTATGTCTACATGCCTAAATGTATTAAGTTGCTACCATGTGATTGGCTGATTCGACATTTGCTACTGCTAATGAGCAGATGGACAGGTGATCGGTGAGTGTATGTAATAGTAGCCTGAGTCATGATCTGTGGTGTGTGCTTCAGGTGAAGACAGTTCAGAGCCCCACTGGGTGGAGGTGGTGGTGGAGATCCTGCTGTCTCTGCTCGCCCAGCCCAGCCGTCTCATACGCAACGTCTGTAAAACAGCCTTCAACCGCATCTGCCCCCACCTGACGGAGCCAGCCCTGCACGCTATACTGGATGTACGACTCGCGCGCACGCACACACACACACACACACACAGAGCATGTATTCTGTTATCTCCTAACCTGTGTGTGTGCGCTGTTTTAAGACGGTGTTTCTAAAGCCTTGATGCTGGTTTGAAGGTTTTAGACCCGAGTAAAGATGAGGGTGCAGTGGAGGTGATGGACATGGGAGAGAAGACGACGGAGGAAGATGATGAAGAGGAAGAGGATGAAGAGGGAGAGGAGGAAGAAGAGGATGAAGAAGAGGAGGATGAAGGACAGGTGAGTGAACCACACCTCCACCCTCAGTCCAGACTCAGCCCTGCATAACCACACCTCCACCCTCAGTCCAGACTCAGCCCTGCATAACCACATCTCCACCCTTAGACCAGACTCAATCCTACATCATCAGACCTCCACCCTCAGACCAGGCTCAGCCCTACATAACCACATCTCGACCCTTAGACCAGATTCAACCCTACATCATCAGACCTCCACCCTCAGACCAGGCTCAGACTTGCATAACCACATCTCGACCCTTAGACCAGATTCAACCCTACATCATCAGACCTCCACCCTCAGACCAGGCTCAGACTTGCATAACCACACCTCCACCCTTAGATCAGACTCAGCCTTACATAACCACATATCCACCCTTAGATCAGACTCAGCCCTACATAACCACATCTCCACCCTCAGACCAGACTCAGCCCTACATAACCACACCTCCACCCTCAGACCAGACTCATCCCTACATAACCACACCTCCACCCACCACAGATGATGGTCTGATAGATCCAGTCAGTTGCTTACATGTGGCATCACTTTTAGTAGAAGAAGAAGTAGAAGAGTCTCTTCTTTAGACTCAGTCTGAGATGTTTCGTTTGCTCTGTTAGCACTGAACTGAAGGGTTCATCGCCAATTCAGTGACCTGCAGTGGGTGCATGTCAATTTAGATGTTTATACACCTGTCAATAGGATGGGGAGGAACCGGCCCTGGCAAGCGACGATGATGATGATGAAGAAGAAGATGATGATGATGATGATGATAACAGTGCCATGGAGGAAGAGGAGGTGGACCAGGACTTTCGTCTGGAACTGATGAAGGTTCTACATGGGCAGAACGCTTCCGTAAGCATGCGTGTCCTAACATTAAACACAGCTTTTCCAGACTGTTGGTCACACAAACTTCCTGCTCCATGCTAGTGCAGGGAGAAGAGGCTAGTTATGAGAGACCAATACATCTGCTTTAGAGTGGAAAATTTCAAAATAATAGTCACAGCAGGAGTGTGGAGAAAGACTGATGAAATGGTGGTTAAGTGAAAGTTGTTGTTCAGGTCAACGAGGAGGAGGAGGAGGAGGAGCTGAACGACGAGGAGATGATGAAGCTGGACGAGCGTCTAGAGGCTTTGTTCCGCGAGCAGAAGAAGAAGCGTGAGGGCCGGCGGGATGAGAAGAAGCGCGTGCAGAAGGAAAAGACACTCGTGCGGGACTTCAGGATTAAAGTGGGTTGCTCCCGCACACCAGGATGGTTCCAGGCATAGAGAACTCCTCTTTCCCTGGAGCTAACTGTGTGCGTGTGTACGTGCAGGTGCTGGACCTGCTGGAGGTCTTCCTATCTAAGCAGGGCTCCAGTGGTCTGGTGTTGCAGGTGGTGGAGCCCCTCCTGGCCGTGATTGAGAAGAGCATGACTTCAGAGGTCGAGCAGCAGGAGCAGGACTTCCTGCGCAGAGCTGCAGACATCTTCAGGTGCACCACACCTCCTCATACACACCTCCACACACACACAATTCCTCCTCACAGACCTCCTCTACACACACACACACACACACACACACCTTCTCCACACACCTTCTCCACACACACGTCTACATAGATTGTGGGAGTTACTGGGGCAACATGCTGAGGGAGGGGTGTGTGTGTGCGTATGTGTGAATGCGTATGTGTGTGTGTAACAGGAACCAGCTGTGTCGTGGAAAACAGTACTGCAAAGAAGTAGAGGGGCGAGAGGCGGAGCTTCATGAGATGCTAGAGCGTCTGATTGGCCGAGCGCAGAAGCTACAGGACGGGTCGGTGGCGCTGTACTACTTCAGGTGAGACGAGAGTGTAGGACCTCACCTGGACACAGGTGGGACGGTCCGTCAACACTAAATGAGCTTGGTGGAAAAACTTCTGAAGACTTACACGAACAAGGAAATGCTTGTGTTCAGTTGTTACTTTATGTAATGTTAATGTGTTATATGTTTAGTGGTTGTGAGTCATCATGTGTGTGCACGTGTGTGTCTTTTCCAGCGCTGCACTCTATCTGGTTAAAGTGTTGAGGGGTGTGGTGAAGGAAACAGATTCCACACAGACTCCTGCCACACAGGTGTAGTATAGCACCCACCCACTGATCCTGTGTGTGTGTGTGTGTGTGTGTGTGTGTGTGTGTGTGTGTGTGTAGTATATCATCCATACACTGATTGTGTGGTTGTGTGTACTATAGCACCCACACACTGATCCTGTTGTTGTGTGTGTATGTGTGGTATAGCACTCGCACACTGATCCTGTTATTGTGTGTGTGTGTGTGTGTGTGTGTGTGTGTGTGTGTGTGGTATAGCACCCACACACTGATTCTGTGGTTGTGTTCAGGCTTTTGAGATATTGGCATTTTTGTTTTTTGTATATATATGCAGGAGAGGATCATGGGTAAGGTGGATGTAGCCAGAGTAACTTCCTGTTTCAGAAACGCCCTTGTGTCCTTCATGACACGCCGAAAAAGCCCCCTCACAGGAGACATGTTCATCGATCTCTTCAACAGATTCCCAGTGAGAGAACACACACACACCCACCAACATGTACTGTACACACTGACATACAATCTTCAAAACATACAAAAACATTTTCTCATTATCGGTACCTACATAATTATAGAATCACTGCATTGTTGAGGTCATTCATTGAGGTATTGTAGAATAATTATAACAAGCATATTACTCATATGCCACTGGCGCCTCTTGGTGGATGGAGCTTGTCATTGCAAGATAGAATAAGGGTTCATGTTAAACAACAGGGTGTGTGATGCTGGTGCACACTGTGTTAGAGAGCATCACTAACGCAGGGTGACCTGACCATTTTACAGGGTTAATGTTAAACAGTAGTACCATCACAGTGTTGATTCTGTGTTAAAGGTTCTTTGTGTGGAGCTGGTGGACACTGCAGTGGAGAACATCACCGGGGCAGTGCGGGAACATCAGCAGGTAAACTCTCCTCAGCATCTCCAGCTACATGACCCTGCTGGCTTGTGAGGAACAGAGCTGTGAGATGTCTTCATTTGTTTTGCTTGGCGGTGTAACCCTCTGGATATTTTTTGTACGTCTTTAACCCCCTAAATGGTTTTGTTTGGCTATTGCAGGGCCAGGCGTGTGCGATGGTTCTAAGAGCTCTGCAGTCTAAAGAGGTGAAGCAGTTGATGTCTGCAGCCCAGTGGACTGAACTGTGCCAGAGAATAGCGGACCAGCTCCAGCAGGTAGACTCCGCCTCCAGTATGTAGACACTGCCTCCAGCAGGTAGAGTTCAGCTCATATAGTTTGAGCCCAATTCAACACCAGCGCACAGTGAATCTTTCATGTTTCCCGCTCTGTGGGTTCTCTCTGATCTGGGGTGGTGGTTTTGGAGGTGATGGTGGTGTCACCCCCTCACTGTGGTTTGTCTCTGAGCTGGGTTGGTAGTGGTGGAGGGGATGGAGGTGTCACCCCCACTGTGTGCTCAACACTTTAAGCTGAACTGGTTTGCCGTCTGTCCTGTTCTCACCAGAGCCTCCAGCACACACAGGAGTGCAAGAACAAAGCAGTTCATGACAAGATGGTGAAAGTTTTGGACCTCTGCCACCTCCTGGTCAAAACGGTTCACATTCAGGTACAAGAATTACATCCTTTACTCTACTTTCATACTTCCACTCTAGACACATTGCAAACACTGGCTTTATTTGCTGTGACACTGTAGCATAGTTGTTTTAAGTTTGTGGTGGCAAGGCTAAAATTGTGTTGTTTTGTTCTGATCAGAAGGTGGATGTGAATCTGGAGTCTCTCCAGAATGTTCTGGAGTCCATGAATTCTGATGGGTGTCTGCAGAAGGCTGGGCAGCTGGAGGACACGTACTGGAGTGTGATGAAGCTCTTCAACATTCAGTGAGTTAGAGGACTGATGAACCCTGTCTGGACTCCCAGAGTTACCAGTCTGCTCAGCAGTCTTCCACAGATCATCTGGTTATAAATGAATGTTTGTAGAATTCATGTTTGTCCTGTCTGACCTTTGACCTCTCAGGAAACCCCATGTGAAGAAGGTGAAACGACCAGCAGAGCTGATGGAGCAGGAGGCACCAAAGAAGAAGAAAAAGGGGTTCCTCCCTGAGAGCAAGAAACGCAAGAACCGTAAGAAGCCCACCACACTGGAGGGAAAACAGACGACAGTGTCCACGGCAACTTCAGGGGAAGGGGGAGGAATGGAAGGGGGAAAGAAGAAAAAGAAAAGGAACAAGAAGAGGAAAGAGCAGGGAGGAGAAGAGACACAGACTCCGCCCTCTTCTAAAAAGGCCAAGGTTCAAAAGCCACGGAGCAAGAAACAGAAGGAGTGAGGAGGAGTAAAGGAGAGTGAGGGGTGGTGCCATGTCAGGGACACACTGGGACTTGGCAGCAGAGCAGGACCCAGAGGCTCCAGGGTCGACCTGTGTAGACGAGGGCACACCAGCTCTGCTCCTGGAGGTCTGTCTCCCAGTAGCATTTAGCCACACCCCTGCTCCTGGGGATCCCCTGCCCTACAGTGTTAGTCACTCCCCCTGATTCTGGAGTCTGTTCATTAAGATCTCCAGGTGAAGTAGCAGGGCTGATGGTCTTTCGAAAGCCTGGGGTCCAACCTGGCTCTATGTAGAGGGATAAACTTTGATTTGAAATGCTAATAAATTATAAAGAACTGTTAACATATGTACAGTTATCACCTCATTTGAGTCATCTGAAGTCTTTTCTGAGTACAAATATACACATTATTACAATGAACACATCTTTGTAAAAGCAAAATATGTCATTAAAGGTATTTTATTGTGAAGATAAATGTGGTCAATTGTTGGAATGATGCCCCCGCGTTCTTACAAATCAAACTACGTACATTTTTCTACATAGAGCCTAATGACTGAATAAACAATGGAGCTGTTGCGAACACCTCACAATCTGAGTGTACCCAAAACGCCTCCCTGCACTGAGATGCATTATAACCTGTGTGAACCCAAAATATGGGTGGATTTGGGTGATCTGGACCACTACCTCTTTTGCAATGTTTAACACATTAACACAAACTCCTGCAATCCCTACAATATTTTCTAATGACACTAGAGTTAAGAATGGAGGTCCTGCTGTTGGTTCTGGCTGGTGAGTGGTTTCTTCTTACAGAATGGTCTCCTGGGTATTCAATGTCAACAGTGCACTGAATTGTTCATCATGTTGAGGATGAGATGATGGTGGTCCTGTCTCAAGTGATCCACTTTCCTGGGACAGAGATCTCCGCACTGGGGCAAATGGGTTTGAGAGGCTGGTACGACACTGGTTTGAGGAACGGGGCTGATGGGTGCCACGTGTGGATTAAACCTCCATCTGGTCCTGATGGGCATTGCAACAATAACCATGAACTTCTGTTGTGCTTCAGTCTGACCATCAGGCCCGGTTCATAAATGTGTTTGTAAGCATCTGGGTAGTGTGCATGATGCCAGGATTTTGTAATATTTGTACTATTGTAAAAGTTTGTAATATAAAAAGATGTACACTCCTAAAAAATTACTTATTCCACTCTTTACAGGTGTGACCTTTGACTAGGCAGGGAGAGAGGGTGGGGTTAATGTATTTGTGAGGTGTTGTAGAGGAGTAACCTTTGATCTCAGGGTGTTTCTTCATCAGTCACAGGGTCATTATATTACGGGAATGAGGACTTTACCAGTACAGCACTGTAAGACTTAAGGTATTTTCTGTCATATGTCTTCCATATAAATCATAATGGTCAGATAAATATCAGCAGTGGAATTGTGGAGGAACAGTGGAAACCAGTAGATTAAGACCTTACAGCTCCATTCTTTAAGGTGAGTGTGATGGATTATGTGGTGATGTACATAGTATCATCATAGTAAATAGTAGATTAAGGCATTCATTAGAGCTCCGTTACAGATAATCACAGAGCTCTCTCATAATAAATACATTTTATTGGTAACGCACCAATAACATTTGAACAAACCCCAAAGTGCTACAGAGTAAAATCACTAATATAGAAACATAAAACCAACAATATCTTTAAGAATGGTAAAATCTGCTGAAAAGAAATGTTTTAAGTCCTTTTTTAAAACTTTCAACAGTCTTTGGTGCCCGCAAATGATCAGGGAGGGCATTCCACAAGCGAGGGGCGACAGAAGAAAAAGCCTGATCGCCCATGATGCTGAGCTTAGTTCTTGGCTGTTCGAATTTTTAGAATGGAGAGATTGTGAGGAGGTTTGAGGTGAGAAGATCTTTCAGGTATGGAGAGGTGTTTCTGTAGATGCACTGGTAGGTGAGGAGTGAGACCTTGTATTCGATTCTGACAGAGACCTGTAGCCAGTGGAAAGCTTGAAGAACAGGTGTGATATGTTCATGTTTCCGTACCCTCATTAGGCTCCGAGCAGCACTGTCCTGAATGTATTGCAGTCTCTGAATGCTTTTGTGTGGTAATCCGATGAAAAGTGCATTGCAGTAATCCAGTCTGGAGGAAATTAATTCATGAACCAGTTTTTAAGCATCTGAGACATAGAGGGTCGGACAAAGTTTGGCGATGTTTCTGAGATGATAGAAGAAAATCTTGCAGAGTTGCTTGATGTGGGCCTCAAAAGTTAGATGAGATTGGTGACTTGTGGATAGAGAAGTGTGACCAAACAGAGTTACACTGGGACTGGATCTGATGTGCAGTTGTTCTTCATCCACATGTTTACGTCTTCCAGGCAGGCAGTCAGTGTAGCGAGAGATGTTGATAATGAATCTGTTGATGTTGGAGCCAATGTATGGGAGGAGATTGTTTCAATTTTCATATAGATTTGAACATTGTCAGCATTAGGGGTGGGCGGATCGATATTTATATCGATAGTATCGATACAAAGGTGAGGATCGGTATCGGATCGATACCACGGCGAAAATATCGATTCTTTTGCTGCAGTTTAGAGGTCTGCGCGGGACTGCTTTTTTAATCCCGCTCCCGCTTGTTTTAATCCCACTCCCGCCAAAAAATCGCTTGTTTTAATCCCGCTCCCACCCGCACCGGCCAAAAAATCGCTTGTTTTAATCCCGCATCCGCCCGCCACATACACATTTCTGTCGCCCCCGCCCGCAATCCTAATATGAATTGAATTAATTAGATTTAGTACTTGAGATTTTCTTATGTATTTATTAAAACAGCAATATAGCGATGGATCGCGCTGTCCCATTTCTTACCACAGTCCAAACACATGCCGTCAGGTGACGTACACCAACACTTTCTGACATCACAACAAGCCGATTTCCCTCTCCATTAATTACAATGGAATATGACTTCCATACATCAGACTTTCCTGTAGTTGGCTTAATTGTGGTGTATTCGCCTGTTTTAATTGAATTTTCCACAGCTGAAACTGGTTGACCGTCTACAGCAGGGGTCGGCAACCTATGGCACGCGTGCCACCATTGGCACGAGGCATAATCACTGGCACGCGACACGCTGGACCAGCATCAGCAAAAATATATAAATTATTATATTAATGGATTATAATTTAAAGCAGAGGTGGGACCAAGTCAGTGTTTTGCAAGTCTCAAGTAAGTCCAAGTCTTTATCCTCAAGTCCCGAGTCAAGTCTCAAGCAAAGACAGTCAACTCAAGTCAAGTCTCGAGTCAAGACAGGCAACCGTCAAGTCAAGTCCCAAGTCAGAAACTTGGAATTTCAAGTCCTTTCGAGTCTTTTTTTTTTTACAGTCACCAACGCTTTACGAATGCTACGCTGATGCGTTTCTTTACTCGTTTTGTTGGTGTCCGCCAGCCAAAAGATGACAGATCATTTACATTTTATCTTCTCTTAATTACATAAATGTACTTAAACAAGAATGTTTCATTTTCATTTTACAAGAAAATAGCAAGCTTAATCGTAAGCAAGATGCTGTCATTACGAATGGTTATTCTAAACATTTGAATAAAATGTTTAAATATAGACTAATAAAAGGTTAGGGTTATTTTTTCATTGTTTTCTGTTATTGTGGGGTCACGGTGTAGGCTACTATTGTTACCTGGAAATTCAGTGGGGTCACATATTCTGATGGCTGCTGTCAGAATTGGTCATATATTGGCTCGTGGATACCAACAAAACGAGTAAAGAAAGTGCATCAGCGTAGTTTACGTAGCATTCGTAAAGCGTTTGTGCCTCTGAACAAAAACTGTGAAATAGCGCCCCCTGTGGCCACAAAACTCGACGGTCACAGAATCTGGTGTAACGCCGGTCTGCGTCAGAAGGACGGAAATGAAATTAATGGGGTGCACTTTATAAATATTAATATGTGTTTTAGATTTAGATTTGGGGTAAAAAAAAATCAAGTCTTTGCAAGTAAACAGGTTCAAGTCCAATTCAAGTCCCAAGTTATTGGTGTAAAAGTCCAAGTCAAGTCTAAGTCTCTGAATATTTTTTCAAGTCAAGTCAAAAGTCTTAATATTAATGACTCGAGTCTGACTCGAGTCCAAGTCATGTGACTCGAGTCCCCACCTCTGATTTAAAGTAAAAAGTATCCCCCCCCCCCCCCCCCCCCCCAACGGTTTGGAAGTATCGGTATCGGCATCGATATCGGCGATACTGACCAGTATCGTATCGGTATCGTATCGATACCAAAATTCAGAGTATCGCCCACCCCTAGTCAGCATAGCAATGAAATGGTACACCATGTTGATCAATAACCTGGTCAATAGGGAGCATGTATAGATTGAAGAGGATGGGTCCAAGGACTAACCCCTGGGTCACTGCATAAATCTGAGACCTTGAAGTTCTGATGGAAATGTATTCTGTTCTGCCTGTAAGATAGGATTGGAACCAGGTAAATGCAGCATCTCCAAGTCCAATGATGTTATTTAACCGGTCAAGGAGTATGACATGGTCAATCGTGTCAAATGCAGCTGACAGATCAAGAAGAATGAACAGAGATGGTAAGTGGAAATCAGCTGTGATCAGAATGTCATTGGTGACTTTAACCAGAGCTATTTCAGTAATGTGAGCAGAGTGAATCTTCCAAAAAGGATATTGTATTTAAGATGATCCTGAAGGCGAGTGGCAACTACCTTTTCCAATTTTCCAACTACCTTTGAGAGAAAGGGAAGGTTGGAGACCGGCCTGTAGTGTACAAAGACTTCTGGTTCAAGACTTGCTTTTTTGAGAAGTGGTCAGTAGCAGTTTTGAGTGAAGATGGAGCATTACCAATTTGGAGAGAGAGATTTATTACTTGCGTGATGATAGGACTCATGGTAGTGATGTTTGCTTTTAGTAAGGCAGTTGGAAAATGGTCGAAAGCAGATTTGGGGGCTTTCGTTTTCCTGATGATGTCAACCTTTTGCTGTGAGACTTCTGGAAAACAATTAAGAGGCTTTGAGACCTTTAGGTGTCTATTAGGAATCTGCACAGGTGCAGTGGTGCTGGTGCTAGCCAGATCAGAACAGATTGGGCCTATTTTGCTTTTGAAATAGGCCATGAAATTATTACAATGGTCTTCATTAATTTCATTTAATGGAGGAACCTGTGGTTTGAGGAGATGATTGATAGTGGAGAAAAGCTGCTTAGAGGTTCCAACACTGCTGTTGATGATACCAGATGATATCAGATGATGATACCAGATGATACCAGAACTGTGACCGAGCCTCTTTGAGTATTTCCTCTGGTGTTCCCTGTAAGCCAGTTTATGGACAATAAGGCAGGTGTTCTTGTATCTCTGTTCTAGGACAGCTGCTTTCATTTCCTGTAGTTCATGAGTGTACCAAAGAGCTGAGCAGGAAAAGGTAACGGTCCTGGTTTTATTGGGGGCATGGAGATCCAATGTGCTGCTCAGTGCTTTATTGTAGTACTCCATTGCACTGACTGATGTAAACTTCGCAGGACAGTTTATTTGAAATACATGATGCAAATCATCTTTCATGGTTTCTGTGTTGATATTTTCTTAAATTCCTGAAGCAAATCTCTCTTTTTGGTCTGGTGATGGATAGGGCATATATCAGTTCCAAGGCAATAGCCTTATGATCAGACATACCCAGATCATAAGTTGACAGTCAACTGACATGGGCAGAGTCAGTAATGACTAAATCAAGAGTGTGCCCCTTATTATGGGTTCGAACATCAACCAGTTGTCTAAGATTCAAACAGTCCAACACTTCCAAAAAATCAGTTGCTGGATGACAGGATGGGGTGTTCACATGGATGTTAAAATCCCCTAGCATTAAAATGTTGGAAGATGATGTGCAGAAAGTAGAGAGAAGGCTGTACATCTCAGAGATGAAAGATGGTTTAGGTTTAGGTGGTCGGTAAATGAGCAGCATTGTCACAGGAGAAGGTGGTTTGAGTTTGAATGCCAGGCCTTCAAAGGAAGACAGTTCAGGTAGGGGCAGAGCGTAAAGCTCCAAATCACTGCAGTAGATGACAGCCAAACCTCCACCATAGCCGGTATTATGGGCTTTCTGAAGACAACTGCAGCCGGAGGGACAGGTCTCATTTAAAACAGAATTAACAGAGTCACCATCACTGCACAACAGGTCAGAAGAGGGTGTGGAATGACTGGTTCCATATACTGTATGATTACTTGTACAGGATTTCCGTATTCCGCATGGGTAGTTTGGACTTTTATCTTGGCATTATGATCATAAAATGTTATTACTGAAAGATGACTCATGAGAAGAGAGGTTTGAAGGTTAATGTGTTTGGAGTTTAATATTCCATTAATGCAGGATCTCTACCTTATTGTGTATGGAATGTATTCTGTGTAGACTATAGTTTGAAGATCATTTATCATACAGATCCTTAAACTGTAGTATTAAAAGTGTCTGTCTAAGATGCTGATTATATCCCAGTAACCAGTGGTGCATAAGATCTAGGTTATGATTCTAATATGATAAAAAGGATGTGGGTCTGTGTGAGAGTGTCATGTACTCTATGTTAGTGTGAGCAAAGGTGCTTGTGAGCACAGAAATTTGCCCAGCTGTATGTATGTATGTATGTGTGTGTGTGTGTGTGTGTGTGTGTGTGTGTGTGTGTGCGTGTGTGTGTGTGTGTGTGAGAGAGAGAGAGAGAGAGAGAGAGAGAGACAGGAGAAATTGTGCAAATTCATCTCACACGGTTCACTCACTGTGGGGTCTGGCCAGGTAAAAACTATCCCTAAAAACTAACAAAATTAACATAACATTTTGAATATGTTAGTGAATCTCCAGAGAGTGGTTCCTTCAGTCTGTTATCCTCACTGGTCCCCTCAGTAAACTGGAGTCTGTTGTCCCTTATGGTGCAGGATGGCCAAAATTCCAGAACAGCTGCTGTCTGTTCTAGAGGATCTGGGGACTGAGGACCTGAAGAAGTTCCAGTGGCATCTGACTAACAGTGTGGAAGCTGACAAACACATCTCAAAAGCTCAGCTGGAGAATACAGACAGACATGACACTGTAGACAAGATGGTTCAGAAATATGGTCCAGATGGAGCTGTGGAGATCACATCGGCCATCCTGATGAAGATAAACCTCAACCAACTGGCTGAGGACCTGAGGACCAAACACAGTGAGATTAATGCAGCTGAAATCATGTTCTATTTAATATAACCATTTTAGTATATAATATATTCATAGCATTTGATTTAGTTTGAAAATGTGTGTAGTGTGTGGTATGCAGTGGAAAATAATATTTAGTAAAATCCTTTACAGGGGAGTAAAATAAATGAAAGAATCCAGTTCTTTGTGTCTTTGTGTAATGCTAATATAATATATATAGAACAGGGACTTCCTGTTCTTAGAGGTACAGGCAGAACACCATGTAGTGCAGTATGTGATAATAGACTCCATGGTGTGTGCTATGCTGACCAGAAGCAGTTCTGGAAGATCCAACTGTACCAGGCCAGAATATTGCAGGTCAAAGTGGAGGAGCTGTCCATGCACCTGTTCAACACAGACAAGTACCTGACCCAGATATTACTAGCACTGGAAATCACAGTAAATGTGAAGGTAACTGAGCCAATCTAAACACACACCTGAACTGAACACACCTCAGACTAAATAAGTTTAGGCCTTCAAACGTCCAGCTCATTTCAACACTTTAAGGATTAACAGTAATTAGAAGCTTTATTAATAGAAAAGGTAGAAATAAAAGCCAGCTGAGGACATCGAGTGTACGTTGAAAAGGGAGATAAAAAAGAGAGTGTGACAGGCAGGGAGTGCGAAAAAAAATGGTAGTGATCACGCCAAGTCTCAGGGAAAAAGGATGGTTTAATGGAGAAAGTGTGCAAACCAAAAACCCGCGACTCGATCGAAATTAAGGATATAATGACAACTGGTACAAAGACAAGACATATATAGACAAACAAACGACCCTCAGGTGAGACGGATCACGGGCCCCGCCCACCTGAGGGACGAACACAACACAACAACAACAGGACAGCTGCCGCTGTGGACAGAGGCGACCAGTAGGGGGCCCATCGAACCGTGACAAAACCTTAGAAAGGGAGTCAGATACCAATCAAATACCAATCAGACACCAAATTACCCTACAGTTCTGATTCTTAACTGTCACCTTAAATAAACACTAAATCAGGTACAAGGTACAGGTACAATACAGGTACAATAAACACTAAACCAAGTCCAAGACTTAACCCTTCCATTAAATACCGCATTCTACTAAAACAGAGTCCAGTGCATCCTCAGGGCACTTAAAAGTAGAGGACTCATACTCTAAAACTACCCTAACCAATAAACACCAACATAGTTCAGTACATCCAGTTATCCAGTAAAATAGCCATCGACCCACAAACACTGTAAGCAAACACCAGATTGCCAGAGCAAAAACCTGTGCCATCCTGAGCAACTTTGTGAATGACCGATAAAAACCAAGACTTCCTTCCCAGTCACGGTCAAGGACTACATAGTAAGACCATAGATGAGACCACAATGATGAGACTTCACACATCAACCCTGGTCAAATGACTACATACAAAACAGTGTCACTAGGCACTGGCCAGTTACACAGTCAGAATAGAGGTTTAATGGCACTTCAGTAAAACCCACGATGAAACCCCTCACTAACACTTGCTCTCTCTCGTAGCTGTTTGGTCAGACAGGAGGTAACAAACCCTATCACACATCACTCTCCTGACCAGATGGTGGTACATTAACTCCCACTGTAGGATTATAATGTTGTTTAAGGATTGCAATGTTGCACTAGAATAGTTAGGTGATTGAGAACAAAAGTATTAATTAGTTATGAGTTTTAGCAATACCACTATTTTGTTCATGAAGCTGACTACCAGACCAACATGTAACCCAACTGTTTACATTTTAATTGTTTCATCTTAGGGATGGGGCTCTCAAACACTGTGTCATATGTTCCATCAACACAGTGGTCATGGTCCACCAGTTTAGGGGCAGCAACAGAAAAAGCCACTAAAATTCTCTGGTGTCATCAAGAATTCCCTGTTTTTTGAGAAACATACCCCATATCAAATATGTTAATTTACATGAACAAAATACCAAATAAGCAAGTTTATCAAGTATTCCAAATCCTCTACTGCTCTGATGATGAGCTTCAGTACCAGTTTATATGCATTCACAATGGCTGTTTACCTAGATCTTTGCTCAACAGCAAGAGACGTATACACAACCTGTGAGTTCCACACAGTTATACCTCTTAACTCATATCCAGCTTGATTTGGTTAAGGACTCAATGAGTCATTACACACATTTTTTTCTCTTAATTATGAAATCATATCCAGCTTCAGTTCATTTAAGGACACAAGAGTTATTACACACAGTTCTATTTCTTAACTAAGAACTCATACCAATCTTGATTCAGTTAAGGACTCAGTGAATCATGACAGTGATCCTTCTCTTAACAATACTCAAAACTGTGGGATTTTTTATGTCTCCTTATCTGGTACTAACAGTTATTCAACTCTACAGTGGTATAACTTAATGCGAAGGAAATTTTGTAACTTTTCTTATTTACAGGTTATAGGAATCATGCACATAACGTTTCTTCTTGCTTTATAACAGCTACAGGGAAAAGTGACATCAGAATGAGAATGAAAAGAAAATATAAAGAAAGATTTGAGAAGCTGTATGAGGAGGCATCACTAGAATGTGAGCGTGTGCGCATTAAAGACACTTACACTGAGGTTTGCATGATCAAAGGCTGCACAGGAGGAGTGAATACAAACCATGAAGTGATACAGGTGGAGAACTTTTAT
Organism: Brachyhypopomus gauderio; assembly: GCF_052324685.1. NCBI lineage: Eukaryota > Metazoa > Chordata > Actinopteri > Gymnotiformes > Hypopomidae > Brachyhypopomus > Brachyhypopomus gauderio. The sequence continues at coordinate 990,074 of NC_135213.1, forward strand.
CCCAAAACAGAAGAAATACCAATCACACTCAATGACCTCTTTAAAGTGCAGTCTACTGACAACATGCGTGGAACTAAAGTCCTGACAGTGGGAATAGCTGGAGTGGGAAAAACAGTCTCTGTACACAAGTTCATTCTTGACTGGGCTGAAGAGAATTACAACCAGGATTTAGATTTCATCCTATACCTCCCATTTAGAGAGCTGAACTTGATCAAGGATGAAAAGTACAGCCTCTCAAAACTTCTTCTTTACTTCCATCAAGAACTCCGATGTGGAGATGAAATTGAGATTCTAAATGAAAACCATAGTTTGCTCTTCATTCTGGATGGACTGGATGAAAGTAGAATTCCTCTGGATCTTCATCAAAAGAAGGTGTCTAATGTAACAGAGGAGACCACTCTTGATAAACTAATAACAAACCTCATAAATGGAGAACTGCTTTCATCTGCTCTCCTGTGGATCACTTCACGACCTGCAGCAGTCAATAAGATCAAATGGCAGTATTTTAACCCTGTTACAGAAATCCGTGGATTCAATGACCCTCAGAAGGAGGAGTACATCAGGAAGAGAATCAGTGATGAGGCTCAAGCCAGCAAAATTATCTCACACATTAAAACTGCAAGAAGCCTCCATATCTTGTGTCACATTCCCGTCTTCTGCAGGATCTCAGCCACCGTGCTTCAGAAAATGCTAAAGGATGGTACAGACATGAAATCTGCTCCCACAACTCTGACAGAAATGTACTTACGTTTCCTGCTGTTTCTCACAGAGCAAATGACAGAGAAATACAGAACAAAGCAAAGCACTGACAATGCAGTTTCATCTAAGCCAAGAAAAACAGACGTGCCATATATAGTGAAGCTTGGAAGGTTAGCTTTTCTTCAGCTGCAGAAAGGACAGCTTCTGTTCTATGAGAGTGATCTGAAGGATTGTGGCATTGATGTTCACGAGGCTTTAGTGTACTCTGGAATTTGTACACAAATTTTTAAACAAGAGGGGAAAATTTTCAGCTTTGTGCATTTGAGCTTCCAGGAGTTTCTTGCTGCTGTATTTGTGTTCCTAACATTCAGGATTGAAGGTAACCCACTCCTTAAAACGCCACTGGAGAAAATGAGATGGAAGATAAAACACACACTGGGTGACCTTCTCGAGACAGCAGTAGATAAGGCCACGAGAAGTGAAAATGGACATCTGGACCTTTTCCTCCGCTTCCTCCTTGGCCTCACACTGGAATCCAATCAGAAGCTCTTGAAGATTCTACACCCAGAACTGGACATCAAAAAAGAGAGTTTGAAGGGGATTTCTGACTATATCCGTTTAACTATCAAGATAACCGAAACCTTTGAAAGTACTATCAATTTATTCCACTGCTTAAGTGAACTGAAGGATGACTCCTTGACCAGTGAAATCCAGACCTTCATGAACTCAGGAGACCTCTCAACACAGACTCTCTCATCTACACAGTCTTCAGCTCTCGTGTTTGTGCTAATGATGTCAGAGGAGATTCAAGAGAAATTTGAGCTGAAGAAATACAGGCGATCTGATAAAGGACTGAAAGAACTAATTCCAGTGTTGAAAAACACAAGACATGCTCTGTAAGTATCTTCTGGATTAATAATTTTATCTTTTAATTGTTTTATTGTTGCATCCCCTTCTCCAACTAATCAACTAATCTCCTCTGAATGAGACTCTCTGTGAGGCTCTAATGCCAGGACTGGGGGGCTCAGTGTTGATGCCTGCAGTATCTGGGGCAGCTAGAATAGATGTTTCACGGTATGCTCTAGGCCTTTGTATTGTCTGAATATCTGACCAGAGTGCTTTAAATCATGTTTCAAAACTAAGAGTCTCTTATAACTAGAGCTCTTTAGTTTTGATGGAAATTCATATGTCTGATTGAGCATCCTCTGACTGAACTACACATTAGGGGTGACCTGCAATACACACTGATTCAACTATAGTCGACTATGAACGTCATAGTCAAATGTACCATTCTAACTGCATGGGGGTGCCCAAGGATGCTGCTAAGCATTAGTTGTTACATAAAATGTCTTCGTTTTCGTTATATATAGCCTTTTGTTAAATAAAATCATACTAATTTATGTTAATACATATTTTAAAATGTGTGCGCATTAACAATAGGCTTCTTCCTTACTACACATTAATAAATCACGCTCAGCATCTGCCGAGATTATAATATCTACTAAAAAAAACTTCAAAAAGTATTTTGTAAAAGATAGAGATGAATCAAACAAAGTAACGTGCAAGTTATGTCATCAACGGTTATTTCGCACGACAACAACCAACATGGCATACCATCTAAAACGCGTAAGGCGAAAAAAACAGTTTGTAATGCTGCTCGCGCAGCGGAGCGAGAGGACGGACACAAGTGCTGAGAAGAGCAAGATTTAATGAAGGGAATACCAAAATCAGGGTTCGAGAAGAAATGCATGGGTCAAGTCCGATAGAGAGTCAGAACATGAAACACTGAGCGACATACTGAACACTAAGAACAGAAACACGGGAAAATGCAGAACGACTGAAACAACAGAACACACAGGGCAACTGGGCAGCAAACGGGGAGTACTCACGAGACAGGATAAACAACGCACGAAGCACAAAGCACAACCAATAGATACACAAAACCACGGATAACTAGACTGGGGAAATACTGGGACTTATATACAATGAAACTAAACTAGGGACAGGTGACGGCAATGACACGGGGGCGTGGTAACAAACAAGGAATCACGGAGACAAACGAGCAGGGCATAAACAGGCACGGAACACAGACACAAGGGAACCCGGAGTGACAGCTAAGGGAGGGGGCGAGGCCATACGTGACACAGTTCAGCAGTTTGTCGTTTCGGTCGTCTCGTCTCGCCGCGGTGTGTCTCGGCAAGTAGGCCTATGAACATTTTTTGTTGTTGTTTGCTTTTTAAACCCTGTAACTTGAACCTTTCCTTATAATCTTTTTGCTGTTGTGTGGCAATTTTTTATATTTTCAAGCAGGCATATTTTATTTAAAATATTTTTGATATTTTGCACAGTGCCTGTCTGACATTTCGATATGCACACTGCCAGTTAATGTTCTCTAACGTTTCATTAAAAATAAATAAGTGAGTAAAGCCAACCTACCATGTTTATTTATTTATCTGAGTGTTTTAGGTTTTAACTTTGAAGTGGAAAAAAGTCCTGAATGAGAACGGGATCCCGTTTAAGGTGCTCTAGTTAAAAAAAGCCTGATTCGACTATTAGTCGACTAAAGGGAAAATCTGACGAATCAGATTTGACTATGAAAATCCTTAGTTGAATACACCTCTACTACACATTCTACTGTTTTTAATCCTTTATAGACTATATGGATGTGGTCTAACTGAAGAGTCTTGCAGATCTCTCATATCAGTTCTACAAACAGAAAACTCTTCACTGAGAGAGCTGGACATGAACTATAATGACCTGCAGGATTCAGGAGTGGAACAGCTCCTTGCTGGACTGAAAAGTCCACACTGTAAACTGGAGATTCTCAGGTAAGCTTTCTGTTAATTCATTCTGGATTGGAACAGTGTGAATGCAGTTTGTAGCAATTAATCGAAATGACTGTCCTCTTCTTGAAAGAAATGATAAAACTGCCTTGTTGCACTGTCCTACCAGAATTAAGATAAGGCACTGCAGTGTTATATAGAACCAGACAATATTTTTACTGATGAAACTAGCTGCCAGACATGTGAACAAGTCACTAAGTTGGAAGTTACAAGTAAGTCTCAAGTCTTCACAATCAAGTCTCGAGTCAAGTCCCAAGTCAATACAATCAAGTCTCGAGTCAAGTCCCAAGTCAATACAAGCGAGTCTCGAGTCAAGTCCCAAGTCTTAAACTTCAAGTCCTAGTCAAGTCACCAGATGTAATTTCAACTTTTAACACAATTGATGCAGTTGATTAGTAGTATATTAAGGTAGTCAGACTAACTAACGTTAGGTGATTGAGTGATTCAGTTCGCTTGAGTGAGATGTCGTTGCAATTGTCGTCGTCACCTAAACCCACCCCCCCCCCTCGCCTCAGTGACTTTCTTCCGTCCGTCCGTCTGTCCATCCCACCCCCCCCCCCACTCAAATTGCTCATGTGGACCCTTGTAAAAGTTAATTTCCGACCCCTGAGTTATCACATCCCAGCTAGCCTGTAGGTAGCTAACAGAGGCTTACTTTTGTTTGTGCAGCCTCAAATGGCGAACAAAGTTTGAAGTGGTTGCACCTACATATCTTATCCTGACTCCACAAGTCTTGCATGTCACAGTTCTTCTTTTATTCACAACAGCATAATCTTTATAGCAACTTTTTAAGCAACTTTATAATTGAACAGGATAATTTTTGGGAGCATGTTGCTTGTCCTCTCTGCACAAATTCAACGCTGCTGCCCCCTTCCTCTCTCCCCCGATTGGCTGCAGAACTTCACCTGTAGCTAGGTTATGGATAAACAGCTGAGTGGTTCACATTTTACAGCACCATTTAATACAAAATGATCCAGTTATATGATTCTATATTACTTATTTATTATGTTAAAATAAGGATTTCAAGTCTTTTCAAGTCTTAAAGCTCAAGTTCGATTCCAAGTCCAAGTCAGTAAAGGTAAAGTCTAAGTCAAGTCGCAAGTCTTCAGTGATGTAGTCGAGTGAAGTCACAAGTCATCAGTTTAGTGACTCGAGTCCAAGTCATGTGACTCGAGTCCACACGTCTGCTAGCTGCATTTCATAAAATGACAACACTAACACTGTGGAGTTAAATTTGCCAAATACAAAGCCAGCAAAATAATAAAATGGAAGAAAGATTTGTATAGACTGAGATTACTCTTACTTTATGTGAGAGTGGAATGATAAGGTTAAATTAAGCAGGTCAGACACAAGGAGCAAAATTAAGAAAACAGCTAAGCAAGAGCAGAGAAACAAGAACTGTGCAGTTAAGCGTGCTCGCGTTTCACAGCCCTGCACTCGTCTCACAGCCCCGCGCTCTAAAATACATCAGAGATCAAGGCTGGATAGATGATTGCCTGAACCATCGATTACAAGACTAATTTTTTTTCCTTTTGCTTTTGTTATTGTGCTAGATCAATATGAGGTGCTTGCATACACAAAGAGCAATACTAAATATTTTTCTCAGTTGCTTTATCAAGTTACTTCTGTGCAGTGTCCACTGGTTGCATTGTCTACACTATACAGCTTACTTACAGCTTTTTCCCCTGCAATTCAGATCTGTAATTGAACATCGTCTGATTTAAATGGACTTTCTACTTACTGTATTTAATCTTTGCAGACTATCTGGGTGTGGTCTTACCAAACAGTCCTGTAAACATCTGACATCAGTTCTTCAAACAGAAAACTCCTTACTGAGAGAGCTGGAGATGAATAACAATGAACTTCAGGATTCAGGAGTGGAGCAGCTCTGTGCTGGATTGAAGAGTTCACACTGTAAACTGGAGATTCTCAGGTAAGCTTTCTGTTAATTCTTTCTTGAATGCAGCTATTACAGTTACTGCATCAGAAGATGTATCAGTACAACTGTAGAACTGGCGAACCCAGTGACTACCAGGAATAGACTGGTTGACAACCAAGAATAGTTTGGCGACAGCTGGAGAGACAGATGACAGCTCGGAAAGACGGCAACCGGGGCGGGTATGGGTTAGCAGCCCTAGCCGCACCTCCTGTGAAGGAGGACCCTAGAAGCTACGGAAAAAAGAAAGGAATTATACCCCCAGGGGAACCCGAGAGGGGGGGAGGATGAGATCCCCAGCCGGACAGAATCAAGGTTAACGGACTACAGCATTGGACAAACGTTGACGAGTAGAGAGTGCTTGTGCGGGAAGATCTGCAAGAATGAGAAGGGTCTACGGATCCATCAAACGAAGATGAAATGCAAGGAGCGTCTGCAAACACTACAATGCACAGATCAAGTATCTGGTGAGACAGAGGAGGAGCTGGGCCAGGAAGCACCCCACAGTGCCCAGAGCCTCCGAGTGGTGCAAGCAGTCCCTCGGAGCAGGCAGTCTGAGATGAGACGGGTCAGATGGCCCCAAGCCTCTAAAACTGCAGAGTGGCAGGAATTCGACGAGGAAGTCGACAAGATACTGGAAGTAACAGCTAAAGGGGATGGAGAGAGAAGGCTTCAAACTATGACAACCATCATAGTGAGCATGGCGGCTGAAAGGTTTGGTGTCGAGCAGGAGAAGGCAGCCAAGCAACCATACACTAAAAACCAGAGAGCAACCAAGATCCACAACATCAGGAAAGAGCTCAAGGCCTTGAAAAAGCAGCACAAGGCAGCTGACCAAGAAGAGCGTGTACCATTGGCACAGCTCCGTCTCATCCTCAGGAGAAAGCTCCTAGTGCTACGTAGAGCAGAACAGCACAGAAGGTGGCGAAGGGAGAGGGCCAGGAAGCGGGCTGCCTTCATCAACAACCCATTCCACTTCATGAAGGGACTCCTTGGACAGAAGCGTAGTGGACGCCTGGCCTGCACTAAGGAGGAAGTCGACAAGCACCTCCACGACACTTTCAGCGACCCCATCCGAGACCAGGACCTTGGGCAGTGTAAGGCCCTAATAACACCACCAGAGCCAGCAGAGGCCTTTGATCTGAGGGAGCCACTCCTGAAAGAAGTACAGGAAGTGGTACGGAAAGCTAGGGCCAGTTCAGCACCTGGACCGAGCGGAACATCTTACAAGGTCTACAAGCACTGTCCAAGGTTGCTGCATCGCCTCTGGAAAATCTTGAGGGTCATCTGGAGGAAGGGCAAAACAGCTCGCCAGTGGCACTTTGCAGAAGGTGTATGGATACCAAAAGAGGAAGACTCCAAGAACATCAGTCAGTTCAGGATAATCTCGCTCCTTAGCGTTGAAGGAAAGATTTTCTTCAGTGTTGTTGCTAGGAGACTGGCTGCCTTCCTCTTGAAGAACAGGTACATCGACACCTCTGTGCAGAAAGGGGGCATACCTGGAGTACCAGGGTGCTTAGAACACACGGGAGTGGTCACTCAGCTCCTGAGGGAGGCCAGGGAGAACAAGGGCGATTTGGTGGTGTTATGGCTGGATCTGGCCAATGCATATGGCTCAATGCCACACAAGCTGGTTTTTGAGACTCTGGAGAGGCACCATGTTCCGGCCAGAGTGAGAGATATTATCCTGGAGTACTATGGAGACTTCAGCCTGAGGGTCTCCTCAGGGCCAGTTACATCAGAGTGGCACAGGCTGGAGAAAGGTATCATCACAGGCTGCACCATATCAGCGATCCTGTTTGCCCTGGCTATGAATATGCTTGTGAAAGCTGCAGAGCCAGAGTGCAGAGGTCCCAAGTCCAAGTCTGGAGTCCGCCAGCCACCAATTCGTGCCTTCATGGATGACCTGACAGTGACCACGGAGTCAGTGCCTGGAGGCAGGTGGCTCTTAGCAGGACTGGAGAGTTTGATGACATGGGCCAGGATGTCATTCAAACCGTCCAAATCAAGATCTGTGGTCTTGAAGAGAGGCAGAGTGGCAGAGAAGTTTCGCTTCTCTATCGCAGGAACCCCAATCCCGACCATCACTGAGAAGCCAATCAAGAGCTTGGGGAAGTTTTTTGACAGCAGCCTCAGAGATAGGGCCTCTATCAAGACCACCTGTGAAGAGCTAGATGGATGGTTGCTGAGTGTGGATAAGACGGGCCTTCCAGGGAAATTTAAGGCGTGGATTTATCAGCACGGGATTCTGCCAAGGATACTGTGGCCTCTGCTACTCTATGAGTTTCCAATCACCACCATCTCAGAGCTGGAAAGGAGAGTCAGTCGCTACCTGAGGAGATGGTTAGGATTGCCAAGGAGCTTGAGCAGTATCGCCCTCTATGGAAACACCTGCAAACTGACACTCCCCCTGAAATCCATTGAGGAGGAGTTTAAGGTTTTGCGTGCGAGGGAGGTTCTGCAACTTCGAGAGTCAGCAGATCCAAAGGTAGCTGGAGCAGGAGTATCAGTAAAGACCGGCAGGAAGTGGAGAGCAGTGACTGCAGTGGAGCAGGCTGAGTCTCGTCTGCGCCACAAAGTCCTGGTGGGAACAGTATCCAGAGGCAGGGCTGGACTAGGAACCACCTCTTTGGTCCGGTTTGACAAGGCTCAGGGGCCAGAGCGGAGGCAATTAGTCCAGGAGGAGGTGAGAGCAGCGGTGGAGGAGGAAAGATCCAGCAGGGCAGTGGGGATGAGAAAGCAAGGTGCTTGGACTAGATGGGAGCAAGTAGCGGAGAGGAAGATCTTGTGGGCAGAGCTATGGCAGGCAGAGCCACACCGTATCAAGTTCCTGGTTCAAGCGGTCTATGATGTACTTCCCAGTCCATCCAACCTGCACTGCTGGGGCCTGGTGGATTCTCCAGCTTGCCCCCTATGCCAAAGGAGAGGGACCCTCGAGCACATACTCAGTTGCTGCCCAAAAGCTCTAGGGGAAGGCAGATACCGATGGCGGCATGACCAGGTGCTCAAGACAATCGCAGAGAGCATCTGTAGTGCTATTACCATCTGCCGGAGGTCAAAGCCTGTGAAGAAAATCATCAACTTCATCAAAGCTGGAGAGAAGCCAGCAACAGCCAAGGAAACACCAGGGCTTCTCAACACCGCACAGGATTGGCAGCTATCAGTGGACTTGGGCAGCCAACTGAAGTTTCCCCAACATATTGCTCAGACCACCCTCAGACCTGACATTGTGCTGGTGTCAGAAGCAACAAAGGCCACCATTATGTTAGAGCTCACTGTGCCATGGGAAGAGCGCATGGAGGAGGCCTTTGAGCGGAAGAGGGTGAAGTACGACAGCCTGGTTAGTGACTGCCACAAAAAAGGCTGGAAGGCTAGATGCTTGCCTGTGGAGGTAGGGTGCAGGGGCTTTGCAGGGCAGTCTCTGTACAGAGCCTATACTGTACTCGGCATCACAGGAGGGAGAAGAAGGAGAGCCATCTTTAACAGCACAGAGGCAGCAGAAAAATCCTCTAGGTGGCTATGGATAAGAAGAGGGGAGCCGTGGTCGAGTGCTGCTAGGGCACAAGCCGAGACCTGATCAACCTCGGCTGGGTCGCCTGAGTGAGGGTGTATGATGTTCGAAAGACCCGAAACACCCGAGGACCTCAGGTAACATCACTGATGATGTGCCCTAGCTATGCATCAGAAGATGTATCAGTACAACAGTACAAAAGCATTTTGTATCAGTTTATAAATGTGATTGTCCAATGTCAAAATTCTCTTGTAGTGCAGCATTAACAAAATTAAAATAAGACACAACAGGGCGAGTTATGTAGATCCAGACAATATATGTTCTGAAGAATCTACACATAAAGGAAAGATATAAAGCAGGGGTATCAAACATGGCCGGAACCGGCCCGCCATGGGGTTCAGTCCAGCCCGTGGAATAAACCTGCATTATTAAAGAAGGATAAACTCAACAAGTTCCTATGTTGTCTGCTAGGGGCATGTTTTAGTCAGTTCTATCACTTTACCCAGTTTTTCTGTTGACCTAGGCACCCTCTTAAGTGAAATGTCTTTGTCAAAAAGGAGAAAAGTGGACACAGTGTCGGATTTTTTAAGAAAAAAGTAAAAATTTGTTCATAATATATTTAGTAAAAGGACAATTGAATTCATATAAAGATTTTTATAATTTACTTCTGTGGTTGAAATTCTGAAACCCTTAAATGCAGTGTTGCCAACTTAGCGACTTTGTCGCTATATTTAGCGACTTTTCAGACCCTATAGTGACTTTTTGTAGTAAAAAGCGACTAGCGACAAATCTAGTGGTGTTATTGGAGACTTTTGGAGACTCTGAACAAACACGCTCTTCAGTTGCTGTCCTCTGGGCCGTGAGCCCCGGCGGGTGCTGCCGTGAGCCCCACAACACTCAGTGCAGTCTCACACTCAGAGCAGACCCTCACCGCTCCACGTCCACACTGCAAATGAACTGCGCATGCCCAAAGCTGCCACCGACGGGGGATGTAAATATAAATGCTTTAATCTTTAGTGAGACACAAAAAGAAATCACTGCATTTAACTCACACAGTCTCAGTCATTCTTCACCTCATTCACCACGTAGCCGGTCACTCGACTCGTCCACAGTGCGTCTTTGTGAAAGCTAAACATCTAGCTAACTCTCCACAGTATGTGCGTCTATGTGAAAGCTTAACATCTAGCTAACTTGCTCATCATGTCTCACTCTAAACTCTATTCTCAAAAATACAGGAAAGAGTGGGAATCAAATCCTGAATTTAAAGGCTGGCTGAAGCAATGTATTAGAGATAATGCACGGGCATACTGCCTGTAGGCTATTGTAAGGTTGATTTCTATGCCAACTAGTTCCTGCTAACTGCTACTCACAGAGGTGGGGACTCGAGTCACATGACTTGGACTCGAGTCAGACTCGAGTCATTAATATTAAGACTTTTGACTTGACTTGAAAAAATATTCAGAGACTTAGACTTGACTTGGACTTTTACACCAATAACTTGGGACTTGAATTGGACTTGAACCTGTTTACTTGCAAAGACTTGATTTTTTTTTACCCCAAATCTAAATTTTAAAACGCATATTAATATTTATAAAGTGCGCCCCATTAATTTCATTTCCGTCCTTCTGACGCAGACTGGTGTTACACCAGATTCTGTGACCGTCAAGTTTTGTGACCACAGGGGGCGCTATTTCACAGTTTCTGTTCAGAGGCACAAACGCTTTACGAATGCTACATAAACTACGCTGATGCACTTTCTTTACTCATTTTGTTGGTGTCCACGAGCCAAAATATGACAGATGTTTATATTTACATTTTATCGTCTCTTAATTACTTAAGCAAGATTTACCATCCCCTCACCATTGCAGCCAACAAAGAAATCATGAATGGGATGTACAGGTGAGCCTTTTTAACTGGGGTCACCAATTCTGACGGCAGCCATCAGAATATGTGACCCCACTGAATCTCCAGGTAACAATAGTACACCGTGACCCCACAATAACAGAAAACAATGAAAAAATAACCCTAACCTTTTATTAGTCTATATTTAAACATTTTATCCAAATGTTTAGAACAGGGGTCTCCAACCTTTTTGGTACTGGGAGCTACTTCTTGGATACCAGTTATTGCGGAGGGCTACCGGGGGGGGGGGGGGGGGGGGTTGGCGGCGAACGAAAGTGAAAGTTGTTGAGCGTGGGGGGGGCAACGAAAGTTGCGTGTGCCAGTGTCAATTGCTAAGCGGGAAGACCGCTAGCAACCGCGGACAATCTATAATAGTAGCAAAAACATAAACGATGCAGCGCTTTGGTGCATGGCGCTATAGTGAGCTATTTTTAAAACAAGCCCGCGGGCGACTCATGACGTGGGTGACCCCTGATTTATTCAATATTGACGGCAACCTAACTTTTTGATTGACAGCTAATTGAGCAATAGAACATGAGAGGGAGTGTGTTATCGAGAATTTTTTTGATTGGACATAAATTTAAGTAGATTTCTCGATGGGACCAATTAGGTTTACAAATTTATATGTAATTCATTGGACCTTTGGCGAGCTACTCGGAAAGGGGTGGCGAGCTACTGGTAGCTCGCGAGCGACGTGTTGGAAACCCCTGGTTTAGAATAACCATTCGTAATGACAGCATCTTGCTTACGATAAAGCTTGCTATTTTCGTGTAAAATGATGTAACAAAACATTCTTGTTTAAGTACATTTATGTAATTAAGAGAAGATAAAATGTAAATGATCTGTCATCTTTTGGCTGGCGGACACCAACAAAACGAGTAAAGAAATGCATCAGCGTAGCATTCGTAAAGCGTTGGTTCCTGTAAAAAAAAAAAGACTTGAAAGGACTTGAAATTCCAAGTTTCAGACTTGGGACTTGACTTGACGGTTGCCTGTCTTGACTCGAGACTTGACTTGAGTTGACTGTCTTTGCTTGAGACTTGACTCGGGACTTGAGGATAAAGACTTGGACTTACTTGAGACTTGCAAAACACTGACTTGGTCCCACCTCTGGCTACTCATATACTAACATTTAACAACACAGCAAAAAAACTATTAATGTAATTTACGTAAAAAAATTTTCATACAAAGCATTAAAGTCATGTAGTTCTTTTGAGAAGTGACTGCCTATTTCAAAGGCAACAGATGTTGTTCATTTGTAGTTCTAACATATTTAGGGTGTTTTTTACTCATTTTCTTCTCTCCCAACGTTATTCATTTACAGCTTCAAAAACATGTATTATGCAAATTAGGTGATGACGTCATTTAGCGACTTCTAGCGACTTTTAGGACAACCAATAGCGACTTTCCTTACTGAGGAGTTGGCAACAGTGCTTAAATGGTGAGCACAATAAAAGTCAGAAGCTGTTGGGTAAGATAATAAAGTACAATGATTTATGTAACAAAGCATGGATTAATCTAGAGATCTGTTACATACACACAAGGCTACATACACACAAATTCCCCATTCTGAACTCTCATCTTTTATACTTTTACTCATCAATACACACGGTGTCCACGAGGTGATTAACTAAACATGATTGGACAATACATGGAATAATTAACACTGATTTGACAACTACATATTAGATCTCTAACACCTATATCTAATGTGTTTAATGTATACTAAGAAAGCCTGACATAAATGGAAATCATCAAATTTCCATCACATTTCCCTCCTTTTTGTCCTTTATGGACAAATTACATCGACTACAGATCACTCCAATACAGACTTTCGATCATAACGTCACTTACAGGAAGTACATGGATGGTCAAACAAATTACCTCATTATAACATTGTTCAAAAATTTGTTAACTGAATCATCATCATCATTATCATTTGCACTAATCCAAAGAAATAAAAGTCGACATGTAATTTTGGAATGAGTTTACTGGTCTGGCCCCCTTAAGATCCGATTAATGTATGTATGTTAATTAATTGTATGTGGGCCCCAGACCAAAATGAGTTTGACACCCCTGATATAAAGGAAAGCAAAATTTTGTCTGTTCACAGATTATGTAAAATAGAATGGTCTTCCTTTACATTAAGTTTCAGTGTTGAGTAAACAATTCAACAATAGAGGGTTTTCCATCCACCGAGTTTTTGCGCATTTTGAAAATGCGCATGAAAAAAGCTGGATGGAAAAAGTCCAAAATTCGAAAAAAGCCCCAAATATCGCAAAAAGATTTTTACGCTAGGAGGAGGTGGAAAAGTTAGACTATCGCATCGCCAAAATTCGGAAAAACTGGATGGAAAAGGGTTTTTCGCATAAACGATGACGTATCATGCCTCAAGTCATGTGGTTCTGTACATGATCGCGATGTAAAGATGGCAAATGCATACAAAAACAGTTCTGGAGAGAACAAAAATTTAATTTAACTTCTCCATGTATAGAAAAAAATAAAATAAAAATGTTTCAAAACCTCAACGTGCAAAAATGCGTAACTGCCAGATGGACGTAAAACCACTATTGTTTGGCGTCCTCTCACGTGATCTAAAGTTTATTCGCATAACTGTAATGAATGGAAACAAGGCTTAATTCGCATTTTTTTCTGCCGAAACTTGGAAATTGCGCATTATTTTTTCGAAAGGTTTGGATGGAAACCCAGCTAATAACATTGTGAGAAGAGGGTTTTCCATCCACCGAGTTTTTGCACATTTTGAAAATGCGCATGAAAAAAGCTGGATGGAAAAAGTCCAAAATTTGAAAAAAGCCCCAAATATCGCAAAACGATTTTTACGCTAGGAGGAGGTGGAAAAGTTAGACTATCGCATCGCCAAAATTCGGAAAAACTGGATGGAAAAGGGTTTTTCGCATAAACGATGACGTATCATGCCTCAAGTCATGTGGTTCTGTACCATGTGATCAGATCTAAAACATGTTCTCCCAGAAGAGTTTCGTTTGCGCTCCCAGGTATATGGCGGATGTCGCCATGGTCGCACTGAGATTTCCGCCCTTAATAAATGTTCTTGCGCTCGTCCTGCCCGGCGTCCAAGAGCAAACATGATCGCGATGTAAAGATGGCAAATGCATACAAAAACAGTTCTGGAGAGAGCAAAAATTGAATTTAACTTCTCCATGTATAGAAAAAAAAAAGAAGAAAATGTTTCAAAACCTCAACGTGCAAAAATGCATAACTGCCAGATGGATGTAAAAACCACTATTGTTTGGCGTCCTCTCACGTGATCTAAAGTTTATTCGCATAACTGTAATGAATGGAAACAAGGCTTAATTCGCATTTTTTTCTGCCGAAACTTGGAAATTGCGCATTATTTTTTCGAAAGGTTTGGATGGAAACCCGGCTACTGTTATCTGACACCCCTCTTTAATTATTCTTCAGTCTCCATTCAACTCAACCACACATCATTAGTCTTGACATGTCTAACTGCCAAAAAGCACAGAGGTCTAGCCCCCAGAATCCATTTCACGGTGTTTTTTGTCCCTAGAGGCATTATTAAGTTCATATCTTAAAGCTGAGAGTTTCCAATAGCATTTGAGCTCATGTGCTGAAACTAGTGGTGGGACTTTAACGCGTTAATTTCGATTAATTAATTACAGGAAAATTAACGCACTAAAAATATTAACGCATTTTAACGCATGAGACACTTTTGCACCGTGGAATGTTTCTCCGTGCACGAGTTCCAGACATACAGAATATATGGACGCACAATAAGATGAGCATGATGCAGATGACTGAAGAGGCTACGCTGGTGGATGGGAAATTTAAATATAAGAAACTTTTAGATGGAAGTACAAACAAAAATAGTGTTATTTGCACTTTATGTAGGAAGGAGTTCGCTTATCACAGGAGCACTTCCACCCTTCGTTACCACACCAACGCAAAACATGTTGGGGCTAACACGCAGGTCAGTAATGATCACTTAGCCACTTAGCTGCTAATTGTATTCCTAGTACGATATGGTGAACAAACGTCCGTATTTTCCGGGACATGTCCGTATTTCACATCCTGTCCCGGGCGTCGCGGGTTTTTTTTATGTGAGGAAATGTCCTGGGGTGAGTTTCCCAAAACGTTCTTAGCGCTAAGTACTTCGTAACCTCGTTCTTACGTACGAGGTTAAGATGTACTTAGCGCTAAGAACGTTTTGGGAAACTCACCCCTGGTTTTTAAATTACCTTCATTGGACCATTAAGACTGGATTAAACTTTCGCGAGTGACCGTCGCGCGCGACTCCGCACGCGTTTATACGTGACGCGTCATATTATTTACAGTGTTGTTCGCTCTCTGTGGTCGAAGCTAAAGGCTTACAAGAAGCACTGCAAATTGTGTCAACTGATGCAAGTTAAGAACTGCCATCCAGAAAGACAATGTCGAAGAAAATCCAGCAGCTGTATGATGAGGAAAGAGAAGTAAAACAGGTTATTGTGAAGAAACAAATGTGGCTCTGACTGGGGATCACTGGACCTCTGTTAGCAACAAGAATTATCTTGGTGTCTGTGACAGCTCATATTATAGATGATGAATCTATAGATGATGAAGATCCATTCATTTGCTTTGAGCATGCAGAAGACCACTTATAGGCACTATGGAGATCCCTGTGGCAGAGGCCTGGGAAATTAAAGAAAAATATACCATCTAAAATGGTATTAAAAAACATCTTCTGATTTACTTCAATTCTTCCAATATCCTGAGCAAAACTTCCAAAATTAAACAACATTTTTGGTCAGAATTTCCAGTGTTCTGAACTGTTTTTTGCACTCATCTATTGGTCTATGTAGTAGACTGGTGGAAAAATAAACAAGATGTTGAAGTTTATGATTATGTTCATTGATTCATTCATCATTCAAACTTAAATTAATATTTCTCATGTTAAATACTGAAATGCGATTAAAATGCGATTAATTTCGATTAATTAATTACAAAGCTTCCGATTAATTCGATTAATTTTTTTGATCGCGTCCCACCCCTAGCTGAAACTAAGAGTCCCTTATAACTAGAGCTCTTTAGTTTTGAAATCCAGATCTGTAATTGAGCATCGTCTGTCTGAACTGCACTACTACTTGTATATTTAATCCTTTATAGACTATCTGGATGTGGCCTCACTGTAGAGTCTTGCAAAGCTGTCAGATTAGTTCTACAAACAGAAATGTCCTCACTGAGAGAGCTGGAGATGAATAATAATGAACTGCAGGATTCAGGGGTGAAACAGCTCTGTGCTGGATTGAAGAGTTCACACTGTAAACTGGAGATTTTCAGGTGAGCTTTCAGTAAATTAATTCTTGAATAGAACCTGTATGGTGCAAAAGCAGTATGTGGTAACTATATGTGGTAATAATATGATAATTTGATAGGAGTTCAAATAGGGCACTGCAGGGCAATGCTATGTAGACAATATATGTTAATAGAAATTAGCTGCATTAAATTATCACACTGAAGCACTGAGGTTACTTTTTCCTGCATGATCAGATTTTCCACATTTTCCACATCTAGTATAAAAAAATTATAAAATAAAATGGACACATTGAAGAGTTGATCACAACTTGATATTTATTATAGGGTTTCACAGTGATTAAAGATCTTTCACATTGTTGCTTCACATGTTTATGTGGCTGTTCTGGAAATGCATCTCTCTCACTGTCTCTCTCCTTCTCCCCCCCCCTTTCTGCAGATTGTCTGGTTGTTTGGTCACAGAGGAAGGCTGTTCTTCTCTAGCTTCAGCTCTGAGTTCAAACCCCTCACACCTGAACGAACTGGATCTGAATTACAACCACCCAGGAGACTCAGGAGTGAAGCTGCTCTCTGCTAGACTGGAGGATCCCAACTGCAGACTGGACACACTCAGGTATGTAGAAACCACTTTAAACACCTGTAAAAACACTCTAAATATAAGATATTCACATTTAATAATTTTCATGCCTGTGCCAATCAATCTCCTCCGCCCCACCATTTTATACTTCAGCAGTTCTAAAATAATACAGCATTATACATGGAAACAGAATACATGACACACATATGTTTTTATTCCTCAAACATATACAGTGTCATACATGACACACATTCTTATTCCTCAAATAAATACAGTCTCTACAGTAACTTTTATATGAATATGACTTTTAGGACTTTTATAAATAGGTTTTGATGGTAAATGTATGTTATGAAAGGCAGTGAAGGGAATCTTTGAACTCAGGAGAGCTGTCTGTGTGTGTGTGTCTATGTGTGTGTGTGTGTGTGTGTATGTGTGTGTGTGTGTGTGTGTGTGTGTGTGTGTGTGTGTGTGTGTGTGTGTGTGTGTGTGTGTGTGTGTGTGTGTGTATGTTTCTTTAGGGTGGAACACACAGGGAAGATGAGAGTCAACCAAGGACTAAGAAAATGTAAGTAGCAGTCAGTGTGTAATGTACACACACACACACACACACACAGACACACACAAAAACAAATATACATACACACTGTATTTGTGTCCTCTCCTCTAATGTCTCTTCTTGTATGCAGATGTGTGTGAGCTCACACTGGACCCAAACACAGTGAACGCACGTCTCTGTCTGTCTGAGGGGAACAGAAAGGTGACGCGTGTGGAGAACCAGGCTTATCCTGATCATCCAGACAGATTTATTAACTGGGAGCATGTGCTGTGTAGAGAGAGTCTGACTGGATGCTGTTACTGGGAGGCTGAATGGACTGGGACGGCTTACATAGCAGTGACATATAAAGGAATCAGCAGGAAAGGAAACACTGAAGACTGTGTGTTTGGATACAATGTGAAGTCTTGGAGGTTGCGCTGCTCTAAAGACAATTACTCTGTTTGTCACAATAAGAAAGAAACTGCCATCCCCTTTCCCCCCTCCAGCTCCAACAGAGTAGGGGTGTATCTGGACTGGCCGGCCGGCACTCTGTCATTCTACAGTGTCTCCTCTCACACAAACACACTCACCCACTTATACACATTCCACTCCAAATTCACTGAGCCCCTCTATGCAGGATTTTGGGTCAGTTTTGACTCCTCAGTGTGTGTCAATTAGCCTCCTGTATCCTCCTGTATCCTGTAGAAACACCCGAGCCTGCAAGGAAACATGAATTCCTCTATGCAAACGCCTCTACACATACAGCTGGTGCACATAGTACAAATATACCTAGGAGGATGTTTACTAGAACTGTTTACATAAAACACACAAACTCAAATGTGAATTACAAGGATTACAATACAGTTTATACATCTTATATCATTTGTTTCCTACAGTTTATGTCCACGCTATATTTGAATATTCTTTTTAGTTCAGTCTCCCATATTGTATTGCCATGAAATAATAAATAATCTCCATGCATTTTAGTGTTATTCACCTTGTAGTCTTGGACGTGTGTAGAACTTTATATGGTCTTTATATAGTCTTTGAAATTCATTTCTTTGCCAATATACTGTAAGTGGGCTCGCTTCCTGTTTCTAGGTTAGTCTAAGTTATGGAGGCCCCTTCCTGTATCTGTTTAGTTTAAGACCTTTCTTCATTAGTTTATCTCTATTCCAAATGGAAATTAAATTATGTTGGAATGTGAGGCCCCAGCTTTGTATTAACAACTATCCTATATAAATATGACAGATTCAACTATATGAGAGAGGAAGATTGGCCCGAGACCTCTCTCAGTCAAAGCCCAGGCACTTGATATGATGCTGTTGTTACAACTAGCATGGTATCGTCAGAGACTTTGTCATCATCACAGCATTGCTACAGAATACACCTCAACCTCCTAACTATTTTAACACGTGACATTTTTCTCATTTCAATCAATCAATCAATCAAAGTTTATTTGTATAGCGCTTTTCACAACACATGTTGTCACAAAGCGCTTTACAGGATTTAAAAGGTTAACAATACTATGGGTCCAGAACCCTAATGAGCAAGCCAAAGGCAATAGTGGCGAGGAAAAACTCCCTATGATGATGGGGAATAGGAAGAAACCTCGGGAGAACCAAGACTCAAAAGGGAACCCATCCTCCATTGGGCGGCCCGTTAACACACAAATTACACAAAATACAGACAAATACACAAGTCACACACAAATCACACAATCAGACTAAGTAAAGGTAAAAATGAAAGTTCTGGGTTATGATATTGTCACTGTAAATGTCTGTTGATGAACGGCAGGCTTTCATTCCGTGTCGGAGCAGCGATGCTGGTATTGTAGGCTCCGACTGCAATGTTACTCTCCAGGTGAACCTCGGAGAAAAGATACGAGATGTAGTAAATATGTAACAGATTAATCAAAGGCCAAACTAAACAGATGAGTCTTTAGTCGAGTTTTAAACATTGAGACTGTGTCTGAGTCCCGCATAAAGGCAGGAAGATTATTCCACAATTGTGGAGCTTTAGAAGAAAAGGCTCTTCCACCTGCTGTGATCTTTTTGATCCTAGGAACAGTTAATAACCCTGCGTCCTGCGAGCGAAGTGAACGCACTGGGTTATATTGTTCAATAAGTTCACTAAGATAGTCTGGAGCTAAGCCATGCAGCGTTTTATATGTTAATAAAAGTATTTTATAGTCAATACGGAATCTAATTGGCAGCCAGTGTAAAGACGATAGTACGGGACTAATGTGATCAAACTTTTTAGTTTTTGTTAAAACTCATGCTGCTGCGTTCTGAACCAGCTGGAGTTTGTTTATCGATTTACCAGAACATCCAGCTAGGAGACTGTTGCAATAATCTAAACGAGAGGATATGAATGCATGGATTAGTTTTTCTGCATCACTAATATTTAATATGTTTCTAATTTTGGCAATGTTGCGCAACTGAAAGAACGCTACCCTAGTTATATTATTAATATGTGTATCATTTGAACAGACAGTATATCTATTTGTAATCACATTTGACATGCGGGCAGTGGAGACATTCTTTGCAGTGTTGTCCGAAACGATATGTGGTAGTATAAAGAAACACCCCTCAAAAACAGGGGAAGGAACATTTACCTGACGAAAATTAATGTTGCATTGTGTTCCAGGTTTGAAAAGTGCTAAAGTAGGCTAAAGTAGGCTACTTGAAAATGTAACTTTATTTTGTTTCACAACAAATAGATGTCTGACTGAATCGATGTGATAAAAAAGCGAATTATTTCGAATAATTTCGAGTATATTGTGACGGCGCTGGGAATATGGACCTATGAGCTCCGCCACCGACTAGTGGAGGATGCTGGGAAATGTACAGGGTGGGAGATTTATGTTTGTTAATGTTCCTTAACATGGCAATTCTTTGTGCATCTTTGTGTTAGTTCATTTATGGAAATGTGGGAATGCTTTGGGGACGTTTTGTTGGGGAAAGTAAAAATCACCATCAAGGTTAAATGTGTGCAGTGATATGACATGACTGCCACCAAAGCACCTGAGGGAGAGGAAGTAATAAAGCAGTTATTACTCTTGATGTTCAATAAAGAGTATTCCTTGCAAAGATGAGCTTCTTGAGTGAGTCTCCTTCTTCACCGGCGCCACAAGTGGTGTCAAGAAGTGGGCCTCTGGGCAATCTGCGTCAACTGTTGGACGAGATTGACGAGGTGGGCGAACTGGTGCAACGGGAGGAAAGAGCACTAATGAAGCTACGGAGAGATGCAGATGGACGGAGCGTGGCGAAGACGAAAACCACGGAGCGGCTACAAGCTGATCGGCAGGAAGAGCGCCGAGCGTACTGGCCGGAGACGTGGAGCGGCGCCACCTGCACGGACGACGCCCAACCAATGACGGCGATGGGGGCCGCCGAGGAGTGGAGACACAACGCGGGCCAGAACAGCGTACGTGCGGAGCGTGCTACACCGGCTTGCAGCGAAATAGCGGCATGCGCCTCGGGCCGGAACAAACTCATTACGCCGCTCCAACTGCCCAGGTATGATGGACTTTCCGACTGGGCTGAATATGATGCTCAGCTGAAGATCACAGCGAACAGAATGGGATGGTCGGACTACGAAACGGCGGCACATTTGTGCCTATCACTGCAAGGCCACGCTAAGCGTACGCTCATTGAACTGAGAGAGGAGGAACACGACGATCTAACCGCGCTGCGCAACGCTCTGAGGGCGCGCTTTGGCAGGCAGCCGCTGAGCGCCGCGGCGAGGCAGAGACTGTCACTAAGACGGCGCGCACGTGGCGAACGCCTCGCGCTATTGGCAGCTGACATCACACTGCTGGTGCGGCAGGCGTATCCGACGTTCCCAGAGGAAGTCAGACAGAGGCTGGCCTTAGACAGGTTCGTGGAGGCACTGGAACCTTTTGAGTTACAAACACACGTCCTGCTGAAGGACCCGGCGTCGCTGGATTTGGCGATCGAAGAGGCGGAGAGGGCGGAGCTGGTGCTTTCCAGAGGACCCACAACGCGTCCGACGGCTGCTGCGAGACCGGGGCGAGACACAGCGGGACGTCGAACGATGACGTGCTGGAGATGTGGGCTACCGGATCACAAGGCATCCGAATGCACGCTCGGGTCCTCGCTACCTTCACGCCGACTGGGCATAAATGGACTATACACCCCCCCGATGGTCAATGACAAGCCGGTGAGTGCCTTAATCGACACCGGGTCAGCCGTTTCTGTGTTACACTACAACACTAGGGCAATTAGGTCTAATGCTAGGATATTGGGTGGTGAAAAAATTAGCCTCACCACAGTAACGGGTGAGAGGCTTGTGCTCGGTGAACACACTTTGGCGAGGGTAGACTTCGGGCGGGGGCCCTTCGTACATAAGTTTTGGCTCGGCGATACCTGCGACGAATGCATATTAGGGCTGGACTTTTTGAGACGTGCAGAGGCAGTTATAAATTGCGAGACCGGGGGAGTTTCATTTAGTGGTGGGCCGTCGGTGGTACGTCTAGAGGGCGATTCGGACCGCGGGGACGCAGACCGAGGTGGGCACGGGCGCCCGGACATCGCTGAGGCCGTCCGCGAGCTATGGACTCGCTGCGTGGGCAATCTCACTGCGGAGCAGAAGGGCAAAGTTTGGTCACTTTTAGAGGGTTACATGGACATTTTCGCGCTGTCGGAAAATGACTGCACTAGAACCAGTCTAGCTACGCACGACATCGTGACAGGCGACGCAAGGCCGATCCGTTCGAGACCCCACCGCCTACCGTTTATGAGACGCAAAATAGCTGAGGAGCAGATCAATATCATGGCTGAGGCAGGCATAATTGAACCCTCGAACAGCCCGTGGGTCTCACCGGTCGTACTGTCACAAAAGAAGGACGGGAATTGGAGGTTTTGTGTGGACTACAGGCGGCTTAACGCTGTCACGAATCTTGATGCATACCCACTGCCGAGGATCGACGAGTCTCTCGAGCTGCTTGCTGGGTCTGCATGGTTTAGCTCCCTCGATTTGCGCAGCGGTTATTGGCAGGTTCCCCTCACCGAGTCAGCCAAGGAACGCTCTGCATTCACCATAGGTAAAGAACTGTGGCAGTTCAATGTGCTACCTTTTGGCCTCTGTAACGCTCCTGCGACGTTTGAACGACTCATGGAGAAGGTCCTGAGAGGGGTCCCGAACTCTAAATGCCTTGTTTACCTTGACGATGTACTGGTGCACGCATGCTCGTTCGAGGCGGCGTTAATGAACCTGGACACGGTCCTGAATAGGATACGTCGCGCTAACTTGAAACTCAACCCCGCGAAGTGCAATCTGCTACAACAACGTTTAAATTTCTTGGGCCATGTCGTTAGCAGCGAGGGGATTAGCACAGACCCAGCAAAGACGGAGGCGGTGAGGGGATGGCCTCGCCCGACGAACACTAAGCAGGTCAGGAGCTTTCTAGGCCTGGCGTCCTATTATAGGAAGTTCGTTCAGGGGTTTGCAGAAGTCGCAGCACCACTTCATGGCCTTACTGGCAGCAGGGTGAGATTCGTGTGGTCTCCCGAGTGTGAGAATGCGTTCAGGGAGTTAAAGGATAGACTGTGCAGCGCGCCTGTACTGGCCTATCCCAAATTTGACACAGAGTTTATTCTTGATACAGACGCGAGCGACCATGGTGTTGGTGGCATACTCTCACAGGTGCACGAGGGCACGGAGCGCGTGATCGGGTACTTTAGCCTGAGCAAGGCGGAACGCAATTACTGCGTCACCAGACGCGAGCTGCTTGCAATGATAGCATGCCTGGAACACTTCAGGCCGTACGTGTATGGCGTGCCTTTTCGCCTGCGTACGGATCACGCATCGCTGCAGTGGCTCCTAAACCTCCGTGATCCTGAGGGGCAGCTGGCCAGATGGCTGGCCAGGCTGCAGGAGTTCAAGTTTGACATTGTGCACCGACCGGGTAGAATCCACGGAAACGCGGACGCTTTGTCGCGCAGACCGTGTCAAAGTGAAAGCTGCAAACACTGTGTGAAGGTTGAGGTGAGCGACCCTGATTTCGTACGCTGCGCGGCGCTCAGACCGGTAGATGAGATGCCCCAGCTGGAACTCGAGGCTGTACCGATTGAACAATTTAGGGAAGCCCAGTTGGCTGACCCTGAGATTGGGTGGGGTTTGAGGCACTTGGAGGCTTCCTCATCACCGGTGTGGGACGATGTATGCCCGCTAGGCCCCGTGGCAAAGGCGATTAGGTCCAATTGGGATAACCTGCGCGTGAAACAGGGAATGCTGTGCCGTGAGTGGGTGGAGCCTAATTCGGACAAGAGCATACTGCAAAACGTGGTCCCGGTACAATTAAGGGAGAGAGTTCTTAGCTCGGTGCATGGTGCGCTCGGTAGTGGGCACTTCGGGGTATCTAAGACGCTGCGTCGCCTAAGGCAAAGGTTTTGGTGGCCAGGCTGTAGACGTGACGTTGAACTATATGTCCATTGCTGCGACACGTGCGCCGCCAAAAAGGGACCAGCGAGGAGACCCAGGGCGCCGCTGATCCCTATGCGTTCGGGTTCGCCAATGGAAAGGGTCGCCGTGGACGTCATGGGTCCCTTCCCCGTTACTGAAGCAGGTAACAAATACGTCCTCGTCGCGATGGACTACTTTACAAAGTGGCCCAAGGCGTACGCCGTGCCGGACCAGAGCGCGAGCACGACGGCGACCGCATTGGTCAACGAATTTTTCTGTCGATTTGGGGTCCCGGAGACTTTGCACAGTGACCAAGGGCGAAATTTTGAGTCGGAGGTTATGGGTGAAGTCTGCAAATTGCTAGGGATCAGCAAAACTAGGACTACACCACTGCACCCGCAGGGGGATGGGTTAGTGGAGAGATTCAACCGCACGCTGGCGACCCAGCTCGCTATGGTCACTAGCAGGCATCAGAGAGACTGGGACGTGAGATTGCCCGCAGTCCTGCTCGCGTGTCGATCGGCGGTGCAGGAATCGACTGGTTTCACCCCTGCATGCCTTATGTTTGGAAGGGAGCTCCGCACGCCCATAGACCTTGCCTTTGGAGCGGCCCCAGACGCAGGCCCGCCGTATGAGCCCGGTCCGTTGTTTGTTAAAGACCTACTAAATAGGTTACATGACGCGCACCAGGTCGCGAGGGATGCCCAGGGAGCCGCGAGCCTCAAACAGAAGAGGGCGTATGATGCACGGTGTAGTGGGGGGTCGTTGTCCCTGGGTCAGCAGGTGTGGTTGTATAACCCTAAACGGTCGAGGGGCCTATGCCCGAAGCTACAGTCCAGTTGGGTGGGGCCATGTTCTGTGATAAAGCAGCTCAGTGAGGTTGTGTATAGGGTTAAATGGGGGAGAAAGAATGTTGTCGTACACAGAGACCGGCTGACACCGTACAGGCCCAAGGCTCCGGTCGGCCGGCGGGACGCTGATGTTGACATGTCGCACTCTGTTCAGCCTGCTCCACGGGACATGTACAGATCTGACACTGAGGTCCCTGCTGCTTGTGACGTCGACGTGGCGGGAGTGGACGATGCTGTGGATTGTGGACGAATGGACGCTGAGGCGCCCCTGCCTCCCGGTTCTCCCGCCACGCTACAGGTACCTTCCCCGTCTCACACACGGCACTCCAGGCCACAGAGGACCCGTGGACCACCCCGTCACTTGGGTGACTTTGTCACCGGATTTCCTATTTAGGGTCGCCGGGACGGCGGACTATGAGGGGGGGGCTATGTGACGGCGCTGGGAATATGGACCTATGAGCTCCGCCACCGACTAGTGGAGGATGCTGGGAAATGTACAGGGTGGGAGATTTATGTTTGTTAATGTTCCTTAACATGGCAATTCTTTGTGCATCTTTGTGTTAGTTCATTTATGGAAATGTGGGAATGCTTTGGGGACGTTTTGTTGGGGAAAGTAAAAATCACCATCAAGGTTAAATGTGTGCAGTGATATGACATGACTGCCACCAAAGCACCTGAGGGAGAGGAAGTAATAAAGCAGTTATTACTCTTGATGTTCAATAAAGAGTATTCCTTGCAAAGATGAGCTTCTTGAGTGAGTCTCCTTCTTCACCGGCGCCACAATATGTATAAATATTTAAGTTTAAGGTGCTGGGAAATATTGAAAATGGCCTTTTTCAATATTGAAAATTGACGTACAAGTGCTTAAATTCCACCTTGTAAAGGTGTAAGAAGCCGGCATACACGACTTTGTTCATTGCGCTGAAGAGGTGCACGACCTCGCTTCGCACGGGGGTCCTCGCGCAGGGGCGGAGCCACCGCGGTTGCGTCATTTTCGGCGCACGGACCCTCGCGCAGGTCGGCGCCAAGTATGCTGTACCACTGGCAGAAACAGAGCAATACGCGCAAGGAGAGGGAGAGACAGCGAGGCACCGAAGGACAAATAAAAACGATGTTGGAAAAAAACTGTGGCACTTGCAGAGCACAAGCGCAATACTGAACGAAAAAGCGGCTCCCAAATAGGATCCTAAAACGGCTCCCATTGTGGAGACTCTTCCAATCGTTCACTTTAAAGAGCCGGATCGTTCGCGAACGACACATCACTATAACGCACCGCTTTTAATGACCGGTAACGTAAACGGCGTTGTAACGACTGGAAAGTAACTAATTATATTATCCCGTTACTGACAAAATGATGCCGTTACCTAACGCCGTTATATTTAACGGCGTTATTCGCAACACTGGTGGTCAGGTACCCTTGCAGGTCGTCTAGCAAAGAGAGATGTGCCCAAATGACGTCCACTTCTATGCCTTTCTGTGACTTTTCCAGTCTCTCTGTATCTGTTGTAACCGCTGATGACTGTGACAAACCAAGCTCAGTGGTCACTTCTGAGAACATCACGTTTGAAGTCGTTGATCGTTGGTCGTCTTGATCTCATGATGTCAAAATATGAACGTCATGAGGACTGTTTAAATACCAACTCTAATTGAACTGTAAATGGAAATGTATTAGTTGATTCATGGATTAAACACTTATTGTGAATTTTGCCGTAAAGCTCCTTATTAGAGAGCATCGAGTTGTGCAAAAAGTACTGAAACACTGAAATTTGCATATGGATTTCAGCATTTAAAAACCTGACACTTCATACGTAAAGTAGCGCTGTCACCTCCCTTTTTAAATAAAGTTTGAGCATTTTGAATTAAACATGGCTGCTACAAACATAGGATGTGAGCATTATGTTCGTAGCTGTTTGCTAAAAGTGAGTTATACTCGTATGCCAATATCAAATATGTACATTCATTTAACAAGAGTAAATGCTTAATGTAAGCTGTTTGCACGATAGCACGTCGGTTCCATTTTCTAAGGGTAAATCCGACTAGTTAACGTTAGCTTTAAGGTAGCTAACATGGCTAGCCTGGAAGTGGGCTGTGTTGTTGGACGTCAGTGTTTCTGGGTCTGTTTTTACTCTGTCGCGTTTGTTTAAGGCGCCCTGCTGTGGGAAGTTCTACGTGTGCAGACTCTGTCACGATGCTGAGGAAGATCACCAGATGGACCGATTTCGAGTGAAACAGATCAAGTGTGCGGTGTGTAACGCCGTTCAGGAGGTAAAGCTGTGTGGGTTGTGGTAGAAGCGGCTGTAGTAGTGATGACACGGACACAACGGTCTTCAGCTGCTGTGTAGGGCAGAAAGTTACTTTATAAACGGGCGTATTGCGCTGGGTAGATGCCATGTGTCTCTGTCTCAGTCGCAGCGTGTGTGTGCGGTCTGCGGTGTGGCGTTTGGGGAGTATTACTGCCACATCTGTCACCTGTTCGATAAAGACAAGCAGCAGTACCACTGCCAGCCCTGCGGGATCTGCAGGTGAGGGCTGCCTCGCACGCGGAGTCGGAGCTCCTGACACTACGCGAATGTAGAAGCACGTTTCACGTTTTCTGGCCCCATGTTTGACAAATAACAGTTTTTCTTCTTTGTTGCATAAATTGATCATTTTAATGTTTATTTGTCTTTTTATATTTTACAATATAAATATTTTTCCTCTTCTTGACTTTGTAGGATCGGCCCTAAAGAGAAGTATTTCCACTGTTCGAAATGCAATTTATGTTTAGCCAGCGATCTACAGGGGAACCATAAGGTAGGCCACACTTTCTCACACATAACTGCTTTATTATTCTGTGGAGTTCACAATCATAGTGGAGTCATAGGCAAAAACTATGACTAACACTAACTCGGCAGTCAGGCGTGGAGATCTTATAGAGCTCTGTGGTGTCCGTGTTGTTTCAGTGTGTGGAGAACGTTTCCCGGCAGAACTGTCCTGTCTGTATGGAGGACATCCACACGTCTAGGATCGGAGCACACGTCCTGCCCTGTGGACACCTGCTGCACAAGTCAGAGACGCGCACGCACACAGAGTCACTACTGCTGTTCACATAAACATATCTCTAACGGCTTTTATTGTTTGTTTCTAGGACTTGCTTTGAGGACATGTGTAAAAGAGGGTACGTGTTGGGGCTGTGTGTGGTAGACCAGATGTTTTATATACTCTTATACAAGTACAATACACTGAGGATGTCTTATACACTGACATACTGCACCCTCCATAATTATTGGCACCCCTAGTTAAAAGGTGTTAAAGGCCTTAAAATAAATTCAAAGTCAAATAAAACTTAAGAAAAAATCCTGACTAAGAAATAATTATTTCCCATAAAATGACCTGTTCCAAAATTATTGGCACCCCCTTGTGTTCGTACTTTGTACAACCTCCATTTGCCAACAATACAGCACTTAATCTTCTCCTATAATTCTTCACAAGATGAGACAATACAGAAAGAGGGATCTTGGAGCATTCCTCTTTGCACAACCTCTCTAAATTGTCCAGAGTCCTGTGAACATTGTTCCTATGCAGTCTACTCTTCAGCTCACCCCACAGGTTTTCTATTGGGTTGATGTCTAGGGACTGAGATGGCCATGAGAGGAGCTTGGTTTTGTGCCTTCTGACCCATTTTTGAGTAGATTTGGCCACATGGGTCATTTAAGGTCATTAATTTGCTGAAAGACCCAGTGATGACCCATCTTGAGCTTTGGACAGAGTCCACCAGATTCTGATTCAAAATGTCCTGATTTTTCAAAGAGTTCATGATCCCATGTATCTTTACAAGGTTCCCAGGTCCTTTGGAGGAGAAACAGGCCCACAGCATCGCAGATCCTCCCCAATACCTAACAGTGGGTGTTTTTCTGCGTACTCATCCTTGGTGTTACGCTTGGTGTTAGGGGTGCTAATAATTATGGAGGGGGCTGTAAGTACAATACACTCAGGATGCTGTACATGCATAATGTGGACTGCAGTACTGCTGTTTGGCTGAACAACAACCACAGCGGTGAACAAAACGGGAACATGATAAATATAAAATTAAGATGATGAGAGGAGTGTGCATATGCAGGGAATTATAACGTGAGTGTGTGTGTGTCTGTCTCAGTGTATGTCGATGCCCTCTGTGCATGCACTCTGTGGGAGACATGGAGGAATTCTGGGAGATGAGGGACATAGAAATTGCCCAGACACCAATGCCTCTTGAGTACCAGAACAGCACTGTCAAGGTATTGCACACCCATCAATACACACACACACCTGTACACAGTCACACACAGGGAGACTGGTCCACCCATGCCTCTGGAGTACCAGAACACAGTGTCAAGAGATCACACACACAATAATGACTTTCGGGCTCCTGTTGTGTGTGGCTGGGTGTGTGTGTAGGTTCTGTGTAATTACTGCCAGTTTCACTAGTGTGTGTGGCTCTGTGTGTGTAGGTCCTGTGTAATGACCGTCAGGTTCACTGGTGTGTGAGTAGGTTCTGTGTAATTACTGTCAGGTTCACTTTTGGGTGTGTGTAGGTTCTGTGTAATGACTGTCAGGTCCGCTCCGTCGTGCGTTTCCACGTTTTGGGGCTGAAGTGCACCAGCTGTGGCTCCTACAACACGGCACAGGAGGGAGGACTGATCCAACCCCCTGACCCTACACCACCACCACCTCAGCAACACCACCACCACGAGCCGCAGGACTCCAGAGAGCCTGAGGCAGACCCACAGTGACCTTTGACCCTGTCCCTGCCTGTTCTACCCCTGATGCTCTGCTGACTGAACTTGTCTGTGCCTTTCGTCTGACTACAGGCTGTTTTGTCACTTTGATGTAAAGGCAGCTTTGCTTCGCAATCGTGTCCTCCCGAGTTCATCGATATCTCACCTGTCTTCACCCATCCACGCCTTCAGAGCTCCAGACCTGAATGTCTGGTGTACTGTCAGAGCAGGGCTTTTTCCTGCATCACACACACGTTGTAAATCTGCAGAGAGAGAACTGTGCATGTGTACGGATTATCCCTTTCACAGGTGGTGATTAAACTTGCAGTTAAACCTGTTAATGGTGGGACAAGATTCTTTCTTTGTATTTGGTAGAGCAAAGAGGTTTCATTCGCTGAGGGAGGTGGTTGTATTTATAGCTGGAATTGAAGGCGTCTGGCCTTTGTGTGTTAATGCATTTTAACTGAGCTCATTATAATTAAACAAAATGAACTGAAACTTCCAAAAACAGGAGGAGTTTTTCATGCTTTGAGGAGTTTTATTAAAGGGCGTAATTTTAATTACGTGAAATTAAAAAGTAAACACCATATGCCACTTGGTACACACAGTACTCACAGGCTCTCACAGGCTTTAAAAATATTATAAATTGTAAAAGCAACACGTCAAAAGCAGCAAAAGGACACCACTGGGTCTGATATCTGGGTTCAGGTCACTTCAGCGACTGCATCATACAGCTGGACCAACAGGAGCAGACAGGAAACTAATCACAGCAATCTACTAGAAGAGCAGAAATACTAATGAATGTGATGTGTGACTAAACTCTTAAAACGTTTGTGGTCACTGGTGAAGTAATGGTGAGCTACAGTTCCCAACATATTTGGGTAATTACATGTCTCCGCGACTCTCGTGTGGTATGGAAACATTGGTAGGGGCGCTTGTGAAAAGCAGTTCTGTGGTCTCCGCCTGGCTGGGGTTTGGTCCCTCAGCGGGTGGAGGAATGAGGGTAGGGGCTGTGTTGACAACGATGCCAGGCCCTGAGGACAGAGGTGGAGTTGCGTCAGCGCCAGAGAAATTGGAGTCTCCACCTTTGATGTGGAGATCATCCTGTATGCTTGGCTGGACCGTGGTCAGTAGAACGGACTCTAGGTTTCCAGGCTGCGTGGTCAGCAGAACGGACTCCAGGTTTCCAGGCTGCGTGGTCAGCAGAACGGACTCCAGGTTCCCAGGCTGCGTGGTCAGCAGAACGGACTCCAGGTTCCCAGGTTGCGTGGTCAGCAGAACGGACTCCAGGATCCCAGGTAGCGTCGTCTCCTCGGAGGACTGGGACTCTGAGGACGAATCGCTTTCGTCTGTGTGCATGTTATACCACATGACCTGAAGTGGGATATGCAGATAGAAAAAGGTTCAAATGTTTCAGTAACGCATCCACCCACCCAACAGTTGTCATGATTTATGTGCACAATACAGGGGAACAAGCGTCTTGACAGAAGTCAGAAAGAAGCAATAAACTACACAGTAAAACGTCCATCTTTAACAGCTATTGTGAACAACTTCACTCACTGGCTTGCACTCTGAAAATGTTGCCATGACCGCTAGGAACAGCACTGTTCTCATGTTGTACATCTCGCTTCTGAAAAACAGCTGCAAATGAAGTCATGCCATAAGAGTACACTACAGGTGTGATCTAAACACAAAAACTGGTAGAACCAAACTCCCCACAAATCTGAACCCAGAACATTCTACCATCTACATTTTCTCTCATTTTCTATAAGCTGCTCCATAGTACCACAGACACACACTTAAAGATCTTCATTTGGCCCCCAGCATACACAAGTGAGGATATAATTTACCAGTATTTCTAGAAATCTCACATTGGCCTGAAACTTACATGACCAACTACTGCATATTTTTAAATATTTCCTGGAGTAGAAACAGGAGCCTGGAAGTTCAGATCTACACTTTGAATGTTCTTCAGAAAACTATTTATGTAAGAAAATATTACCTTGGATCTCCTCTGCTGCTCTTGGATTAAAAGATTTGTATCAGTGTGTTAACACAGCACAAGACATTTCAGGCTTGTAAAAGTGACATCCCGAGTACTTATACAAGAACCATTTACCCAAGAGACACACGCCTGCTTCCACACTACAGACCCAAGAGACTGTTACACCCACACTCCGTACTTTCATCTCTGCCTCAATTCCTTTTGTCTAGTGTTAATCCTCAAGTGGATACAAATTAAAGGGCTACTGAATGACAGATGTTTAATCCGGTTGCCATATCCAGAATACAAAAGACAGCCAATAAACCCAGTTGTATTTTTATTCAACCAGCCCAACCCTCCCCCGGAAACCAAACAGCCCACATCCTGCAACAGATGTTCAGGGGTGAACATACTCCCCACATAAATAAGTTCACAAGTCGAAACATTGATATTTTCAACAGCTTTATTTGATCTGAAGATGCTGATCATTTTGGCGAAGGTTATTCCACGGCAGAGCCCGCATCCTGTAGGAGAGAAGAGTTGATTGGTCAGGCTGAAAGCTGGGCCAGTCATCCACATCCCCACACCACACACACACCTCTGGAGATGTTGAGTCTCTGGCAGGTTTTGCTGGTGTAGGCTCCTCCCTCTTCTCCAGATCCCTCATACTGGGTTCTCTCAGAACAGGCTGTAGCCCCCTACACACACACACACACACACACACACACCTTCTAGAAAGCAGCTGAGAATACAGACTTTTACAAAAGTCCAAAACATGAGCTTTGGATGTAGAACAATTTATTCAAGAGTTTAATTTGATTCAGATAACCCACCCACACTAGGTCTGATGGGTTGGAGCAGCAAAAGCACACCCACACCAAGAACTAGTGTGCTGGCCTAGCATAGTGGTGGGCTAGCAGCCTAGTGTCGTCATTGTTACCTTTGACCCTCTGCTTTTCTTCTCCGTATAATCCCCACAACAACTCCGATAGCGACCACGGCAACGCACAGTCCTGCTGCGGCGTATACAACCGGACCTTGCATGGCCCCGCCCACCTGGTCCTGACAGTGCTTGCCGCCATAGCCAGTTGTGCACTCGCACACAATCCCTCCATCCCGCTGCACACATGCCCCGTTCCCGTTACACAGCCGCTTGCCACACTCTTCCGGGTCCGTGCCTCCCAGTTTAACGTCGGCGGCGTCTGCGGGGACCGCCTCCAGAGGCGGGAGTGGAACAGAACTGGGAAGGACGTCAAGTTTGGTACCCAAACCCTTCACCACCACGGGATCCAGAGAGCCTGGACCCAGCGGAGAAGGGGATTTGGGGACATGAGATGTGTTATCAGGATCAGTGTTCTTCACTAGAATGGGGCGGTTGTAAGATTTTGGTCGAGCTGTACGTGGTGCTGCAGTAGAGAGGTGAACATTCATCTCCGTTTTACTAGATTTAATTCTCTCATCCGTTTTCACTTCATCTTGGACACCTGAAATCACAAGATCAGCACCATCTCAACAACTGCACAGGTGTTCACGTTTGGGCCTCAGGTGAACACCTGAAGATCAGGCAACGTGACTAGATTGAGAAAAGCCGCTCACAGATCTCGTCTGATCCGTCAGGGCAGTCTGGACGACCGTCACAGAAGCGCTTACGGGGTACACACCCGTCACCATGGAGACATGCCCTGGTGCCTGCCTGGCAGCTGGAGTCCAGCATGCAGCCCGTAACATTGACGACAACGTAACCATGGGCGCAGCGGCATGTGCGGCCACCTGGGAACGCCAAACATAGGTGACTGCAGCCGCCGTTCCTGTTGGAGCAGGAGTTGGTGCCTGGAAGCATGAGAGCAATGCGTATGGATAAAGAACATTTAAATCAAGACAGCACATGCATTACACTTTACTGAAGGAACATTTCTTTATATTGGGTATATTGCATCCGTGTTATGAGCAGCTGTATTAATAAGTGGATACCTTTCTGACTGGTCTTGCTGATGGCCTTCATATCAATAACTTCCGTTTCCACTCCAAACCAGAGTGTCGCCTTCTGGTGGTCATCACTGAACCAGCATTTAGTGGAATCTGGAGGAGCAATGCAGGGAGGTTTACACTGAAGCCTCAGAACCCTCACGTCGGGTTTGCTTCCAGATCCCACCCCTCCCCCACCATGATCAGTACTGAAGGTTGCCAGACCTTTACTAGTTACCCAGACGAGGACGCGGCCGGCCAGCGCAAACGCCACCACAGACTCCTCAGTTTTAATTTCTTTATATTTGGATCCATCAATCCCAACTGAGGCAATGACTCCAAGACCTAGGGACACATACAGTCAGTAATAGGTGTCTCGCTCTTTACAGCCCTTTGTTTGGTTTGTATTTGGTCTTCACTGTGGCGGGTGAACTTCCCACACAGTTCCTCACCAGCATCAGCCCAGTAAAGAGTGTCCCCGTCCTTGCACAGACTCAGGGAGACGGGCCGGACGGCTTTGGTCCAAACAGCGGTGCGGTTCTGGCCGTCCATGTGGGCACACTCCAGAAGCGTGGCATCTCCAGGTGCAGGGGTGTTGGAGAAGCAGAGGCGGGTGCGGGGTGGATGAAGGGCGATGGCCCCCACCGCGCCCACGTCCCGGTGGAGCAGCAGGGCGGTGTGCTGGTCCCGGGCAGACGTGACCAGCAGACCTGGATGCTTGACGCTGCTCCACACCAGGGCACCCGTGACCCAGTCGACGGCCAGCGCCACCAGGGAGTCTCCGTGCAGCAAGAACACGGGCCCGTTGGACAACCCTCCTTCTCCGTGCAGCCCAAACACATGCACAGCCGCCTGAACCTTGTCCCAGACGTACACGGCCCCATCCCGCACAGCCAATGCCGCGGGACGCTTCAACCCAGGGAGGGAGAGCACACGGTCCTCCGGCCCACCCTCCATGCCTACGTCCGAGTGCCGCCTCTGCAGGTATACCTGCAAACCACGAACTCAGATGTCACTGGACACACCCACCTACCCCCCTAGGGTGATGCATACTTTTGCCATCAGATGTTCCAGTGTGCAGTCATGGTGCGTGTGTACCTGTGATACTGCTGTGGGGGTGAGGAGCAGGAGGAAGGTGGAGTCGTCGGGTTCGGAGCACGTGAGGCCATCCTGGTCCAGTTTCAGTGCAGCCGGGCACTTACACACACCCCTCACCTCTTGTCCAGGTGCCAGCACACACAGGTGAGAGCAGGGAGTCGACATGCACGGGTTCTCAATGCTGGACTGCAATGACGCATGAACCACCTGTTGAATCGAACACGGTGAAGCACAGAAAGACACAGTAATCAGCTCGGGTCATCAGCCAGGATGTAACACTTCAGTACGACCTCCCCATCCCAGAGCTGTGAGGTGACTGCTGGACTCCCCTTGACGCCGAGCGCCTGGCCCGGCTGTTTGAGCAGGACCTGCCTCTGCTTGCCAGAACTCTTCTTGGCCATCTGGATGGTCCCCCTGCGTGCGTCGGACCAGTAGAGGGCACCATCAAACACAGCCACCGAGAACGGACTGGGGCTCTCCGTCAACTGCAAGATCTTCAGAGACAGGAAGTTTGAGGAAAGAGCTTCTACACCGCAGAAGTGCACTGCATGCAGGGGTGGGGATGACTGGGTGGAGTAGTGGAGTCTACTCCCACCACCCATGGTCCAGGCTACCTCCACGTCATCTCCGTCCAGCGTGGCCGAGCCGATGCAGGCCAGCCCAGCGTCGCTCCAGTAGAGACGCCCACGAGCTGCGTCCACGGCCAGACCCGCAGGCCAGCGCAGGGGCCCCCGGAGCACCACCCGGCGTGCAGAACCATCCATCCCGGCCCGCTGTAACAGAGCCTCCGTCCCAGTCTCGGACCAGAACATCAACCTGCACAGCACATGGAGCAAAAAGCCTGGCTAACAGAGCATCCACACAGCGGAACAGACACCCATTACCCCAACCACACAGGTACAGACTCTGCATTAATAAATCTTTGTTCATAAGCCTAAAACCTCATAGCAGCACACTAAATTGACCAACTTCATGCCCCAGTTGCTCTAATGAAGCAGTCACTCATAATTGGATGTGTACACAGTCTCTCGTGTGTGTGTGTGTGTGTGTGTGTGTACCCAGTCTCTGGCATGAGTGCCAAGGCACACGGCTGTTCTACATCCTCATCCACGATGACAACAGGATCCACCCCCGGGCCCTCCAGTGCCACAGCATTTATCTGCCTAGCCTCTCCATCCGTCCAGTACAGGCTCCGCCCCACCCAGTCCACTGCCACAGACTCCACCCTCACACCTGCAGGGAGGACAGCAGAGAGTCTTTGTACAAGTCTGGTGGTTGAACAGGTCAGAGTTTTGGATCACTGGGTTTCGCTGCTCTAGTGCCCTAGAAGCTACTGCCTTAGCTTCACCGACCTGGCGACCACAAGTTAAATCTTACCCTGAACATACATTAGAAGTGGATGATTCAGAGCAGTGGAACCCAAGAACCTAGTAGTGGTCTGTCCGCATTTTCCTGTAAGCTGATGCCCTTCTCACCTCGTAGCAGAGTGCCGGCACGCTTGCTGTCAAGGGTGACCCATTCCACAGCATCCCCGCCCACGGCTGCCCAGTACACCGTCTGCTCACGCCAGTCCATGTCGAGGGAGAGGATTGGCCGCTGCTGGACGCCTAGCAGCGTGGCCCGGCTGGAGGAGCGCAGACCGAGGAGCAGCAGCTCTGCCTGCACAGACGCCAGCAGGTACGGCTCACCTGGAACACCAGCACAGGGGTCACACCCAGCCTTCCTCCGAGGGCTCACTGACCAACCAGTGTCTGCAACCTGAACCCCTGGATCACAAATCCTGAAACCCTATATACATTTTTAGATCACTGGTTTTCAAACTGTCATACAGGCAGGAGTCAGATTAGGATAAATAATAAAGAATTTAAAAAATAATTTTATTCTAATTTTTATAAAACCACCCCCACACCAGTGGCTGCACAGAGTAAAGTGTAACAACCACTTTGGATAAAACTAGTGTACAGTCCCCTTTTGGAACTGAACATGTGTTCCCAATCTGCTAGGGTAGTACACAGCCAGTGTGTTGGATCAGAACATGGTGAGCAGCATCTGTGGTTGAGACTGGGCCGACCTCATTGGACCGCTCACCTACAACCTCGCAGCTACTGCCGTCAGACTCTAGAACATAACCATGGTTACAGGCGCACTGGAACGAGCCATCCGAGTTCGTGCAGGTGTGGGCGCACACGGCTGGAGTCTCTGCACACTCATCCACGTCCACACACTGCATGCCGCCATCTACAGGCCGGTAGCCTATATTGCACCAGCAACGCTACACATGCACAAACACTGGTGAGAACACACTCATGGGCTGATTTGAAACAAACGGGCTCAAAAAAATCTGGAGAGCAGTCATAGAAAATCCATCTGCAGACTTCAGATACCCTGCCTGCACTAAACCATGTACATATTTACGGTCTGCAGGCCTACTTTTCCTGTGGGTGTGCTATGGCAGTCTTGTGCACATGGTGATGGGTCAGAGCACATGTCTGATGAGCAGGTTCCACCCTCATCAGATCCATCCTGACAGTCTGGGTGTCCATTACAGAGGAGAGATGGGTTCAAACACTCCGAGCTCCCACACTGAAACTGGTGAGGGGGACAAGATGCAGGCTCACCTAAGAACACACACAAGCACACACTCAGCATCCTGATAGAGTGGACCATGACTCAAAGTTCTGTGTCTCCGATGGGTGGAGTCCCAACAGCACCATTCTCAAGAGCCACCAGGCTCCCATGGCCGATACATTTTCAATGGCAAGTCTCCAGGTCTGGTGTGTGCGTGGGAGTGTACAGACTCACATCCAGACTCATCACTCTCATCTCTGCAGTCTTTCGTGCCATCGCAGTGCCAGCTCTGAGGAACACACTGCGTCTGAGACGCACACGGCCATTGGAACTCTCCACACTGCAAAAGACTCTCGCAGTTCTACACACACGCGCACAAATTACACCTCATTTTTTGGGCAGCTGCATGGTCTCAATTCTTTAAGGTCCCCTCACATTGTCTTCAATAATTTTTATGCCTTTAAATTATTTTACATTTGACAGTGTTGACAACACCAATGCAGAATTAGCTGACTCCGTTGCAATTATGTTCCCTTTTTTGTTTTTAAACCATTCACAGTGTTAACATTGACCCGTTTGATATGACATTTGTGATGTAAATCAATGTCTTGGATTCAAGTTCTTTTCAGTTCAAGAGAGCTAGCTTAACTTCAATGTAGTCAAACAAACTAGCTAGTTAGCTCACTTGCTAGGTAGTGATTTTGTTGCTGAAAAACTTGTCTGAGCTTGCAATACATCACATTAATTTAATGTCACATGAACAGTATTTTACTCAACCCAATGGCTATTTTAAGTCTCGTATTGAAGGACTAAGATAGGGTCAAGGTACTCCATGTACACTTAGCTTTTTTGAAAGTTTTGTTCCAGAATGTGGCTGACAAATGAAAGCACACATTTACTGATCTTAGATGACCATAGATTGCTAGCTAATGTTTAATAACTGTTGCTGCAGACACTGTGTTTATCTAATGCACATGCTCTGGCTCCCATTTTCACCAACAGGTCCTTTGGAGTTCAATGGGAGTCGGCAGTGACATTCCAATCAATTGCATGTAGTGTCTACATAAAACGCCGCCAGTTCACCAACAGCCCCCTCCCCGCTGCTACCTGCTCATCAGCAGCGCCAGGG
Source organism: Brachyhypopomus gauderio (assembly GCF_052324685.1). Classification (NCBI taxonomy): domain Eukaryota; kingdom Metazoa; phylum Chordata; class Actinopteri; order Gymnotiformes; family Hypopomidae; genus Brachyhypopomus; species Brachyhypopomus gauderio. The sequence goes on from NC_135213.1 coordinate 1,028,126, forward strand.
CAGTCGTCCTGGCCGTCACAGAGCCAGCTCTGCAGCAGACACTGCTGGCCGTCGGGGCAGCGTTGCTGGCCCGGGCTGCAGTCTGTGCGGTTGGTGCAGCCGTCCTCGTCGGAGCCGTCCCTGCAGTCCCAGTGACCGTCGCACACCATGTCAGCGTGCACACACTGACCACTGCGGCATAGGAACTCCTGCCACGTGCAGGTCCCTTCACCTACACAGAGTCACAAGATGAAGCGGGGGGGGGGGGGGAATAACTCACCCATCAATCCAGAAAAGGACAACCCAGTTGTCTTATGCTTTTATTGTGAAACAGGAAGTAGGTATACGGAGTTGCATTTACGACATTGCGGAAAGGCTACTCGTGTTAATAATCGTTTACGTTAATGAGTAAAGTGAAGTGAATATACGACCGTCAGCGTCATCCTTTACACTACAACACAACACCAGTCATGTCCCTATTCCAGTTACACTTGCATTTAACACCCATTTCTCCACCATTCCTAGAACTGCTGGCCCACTGTTGCCACTAAATTAATCTGGGGGTCTGGAGGAGTTCATACCACAATAGGCCTCATCCCCGCCATCCTCACAGTCCGCCTGGCCGTCGCAGATGAAGGACTTCGGCACGCACTTGTTCCGGTCACAGCGGTATGCGCAGCCCCCGTCTGGGTTGAAGCAGTTCACCTCGTCGGAGCGGTCCTGACACTGAGCCACGCCGTCACACACCTGCTCACGCTCTATGCACTTCCTACCATGTGCACACTGGAACTCACCTGGGATCAGAAACACGTGACAGGCTTACTGATTGGATAGAGGGAGACTGGGAGGTGGAGCCACAATTGAGTTCTGCATCCACACAAGGACAACTGTAGAATGAATACGCAATTTGGGCCCAGTTGACCAGTGAGCTGATGACTAGCTCAGCCTTTTAGAATCCAGTCTTGTGAAATCCCCATATACATAGAACTGAACAGGATAAGACAGGAGCCAGCACAGGGTCTCTGGCTAGCTAACTAGCCCATGCTATTAGCAGGCTGGATGTTTTTAGCTAGCTAACTAGCAGGAGATACTAGCAGCCAGGGTCCATCTAGGTAACTAACCAATGAGCGTCAACAAGTATGCAGGTGCTCACCATCGTCACACTCCGATGCACACTGGTCCTCGTCCGAGCCGTCCTTGCAGTCCTCCTCTCCGTCACACATGTGGCTGTACAGGACGCAGTCACTGCCATCCCTACACAGCCTGGAGCCCAGAGGGCATCGCCGTGGCGACTCCCCAGCCGCAGGACCCTCTGTAGGCGTCTCCTGAACATCCTCCACATCATGTTCAGCATCTGCTCAGAAACGATGAGGAATAAAGACCAGAAATATGTGCCAAACAATCAGTTACTTGAATCCCACTCAGCAGGGATTTATAATCCCAGTCCTAATCTTATTTTCTAAGCAGAACATGGGACGATCAGCACACGCGTCAAACACATCAGAACCCACCACAATAGGCCTCATCCCCGCCATCCTCACAGTCCGCCTGGCCGTCGCAGATGAAGGACTTGGGCACGCACTTGTTCCGGTCACAGCGGTACGCGCAGCCCCCGTCTGGGTTGAAGCAGTTCACCTCGTCCGAGCGGTCCTGACACTGAGCCTCGCCGTCACACACCTGCCCGCGCTCGATGCACTTCCTACCATGTGCACACTGGAACTCACCTGGGGTCAGAAACAGGTGACAGGTTTACTGATTGGATAGAGGGAGACTGGTGGGCAGTGCCTAGATCATGGGTTAAAGCAAGAAATTTTCATTTGACTGAAAATTTTTCCTGGCAAAAGACAATGCCAGCAATTACTGAAAATGTGGTGTAGTTGGCCTCTTTTGCCTAATTCTACACAAAAACACATTTATAAAGTATATTTATCTAAACAGCCTGTGTAAGGAGAGAAAAGAGAATGAACATCTGAGCAATAAATGTACATAAATGTGTATTTAATGGGAGTTATCTGGGGGTCCTCTTCCAGAAAATGATTTAAAGATCAAGTCAAATTTAGTGAATCCTGGTGAGTTTTAAAAGGTATGAATCTCTCGTTTTTATCAGATTCACCATCGCAAAAACATAAGCCGTAAGATTACCTGCTTTAAGTAGGTATGTTACAAAAAAATTAAATGTCCAAAAATGGCAAATTTAAATCACACCACTGGATAGAGCTTTTAAATACAAACAGAACAACACCATCCATGTTAAGCCTGGTTTAAGCCTTTATACTTGACGCAGCACGAGTGGCGTGAGCAGCGCGAGGGTCCGCACGCCGAAAATGACGTAATCGCGGTGGCTCAACCCGTTACAATTTCAAGCATTTTAAAGTACTTTAGCCTAAATTCCAGCACTACTGCAACATTAAAATTGGTCAGGTAAATGTTCATTCCCCTGTTTTTGAGGGGTGTTTCTTTATACTACCACATATCGCTTCGGACAACACTGCAAAAAGAATGTGATGCAGCAAGTAGCCTCCGCCATTCGCGCAGGTGTACAGAGTCGCGCACTACGGTCACGCCAGGCAGGAGGGGGGTAAAAACTTTTCTACTGTCCGCAAATCTGAAGGCGGAATGAACCGCAAGTCAATCAAATGACACCGCCGTCATCCATCCAGCGCTGATGAGCGCCAGTGAGAATAATATTTCGGCCACAAAACAGATAGCACGCGCGTGTGTGGTTTATTATGATTTGACGGATTTTTTCCCCAAAAAAATCAAATGACGGAAATCCGTCGTAGTGACGGAGAACTTTAACCCATGGCCTAGATAGTGCTGTGAAGCCACACAGGAAGCCCAATAGATCAGGTTTAGAATGCAGAATCAATTTGGGCTCAATTGACCAATAGGCTGATGAAGTTCCAGCTTCATGAACACTGCTGTCTCATTAAAATCATAATATTCATACAGCTCAGCAGAATAAGAGATTATCCTTTAACAGGTTGAGCATAGCAACCAGCAAATGGATTTGGCATAGAGACAGAACCGATTCCCTACACAGCACGGGGTCCATCAAGTTAACCAACCAGCAGGCGCAACCAGCAATCAGAGTCCATCTAGCTAACCAACTAGTGTTACCAATTGCTCACCATCGTCACACTCCGATGCACACTGGTCCTCGTCCGAGCCGTCCATGCAGTCCTCCTCTCCGTCACACATGTGGTCGTACAGGAAGCAGTCACTGCCATCCCTACACAGCCTGGAGCCCAGAGGGCATCGCCGTGGCGACTCCCCAGCTGCAGGACCCTCTGTAGGCGTCTCCTGAACATCCTCCACATCATGTTCAGCATCTGATCAGAAACGATGAGGAATAAAGGCCCGAAATGTGCAGCCAAACTATCACTAATTTACTTCAAACTCTTGGGGATGCGTGTAATCCCAGTCCTAATCCCATCTGCATGAGTTTGTGTTGTGCCTGCTCAGAAACTCCCCGAGTGTTCACTAGTGAGAGAATGGGACAAACATGCTGTACAGGAGGTTTTCCAGTTCTAGGAACGGAACACTGAACTACAGGTGGCCATTATTGATTAAGCCATGAATCTTCACTGCATCTTCACTTGACCCAACGACACCACCTCTACGGCTTGCAATGGCAAGCCTCGAACTTTCTACCTTATAGAATCACAGAAGTATAAACAGGAATCTTGCATTCACACAAAATTTCAAAACCGAGGCATTTTATTTCACCTGACCAGAGAAGACAACCCCAATGCCAGACTGTTCTTTGAACCACTCAGTTATTGAGACACACTTAAGCAGCATACAGGACGATCATCGCATGTTACACATCAGAACCCACCACAATAGGCCTCATCCCCGCCATCCTCACAGTCCGCCTGGCCGTCACAGATGAAGGACTTCGGCACGCACTTGTTCCGGTCACAGCGGTACGCGCAGCCCCCGTCTGGGTTGAAGCAGTTCACCTCGTCCGAGCGGTCCTGACACTGAGCCTCGCCGTCACACACCTGCCCGCGCTCGATGCACTTCCTACCATGTGCACACTGGAACTCACCTGGGATCAGAAACACAGATGACCGGTTTACAGATTGGATCTGGACACAACTAGTTAAGGGTAAATAAGCAATCAAGATACTCGCTGAAGGCCCTTTAACATCTTACTCACTATGATCTGAAAGGCAATGCACTCAACCAGGCTTCATAGGATGGTGGTTATGGCCAAAATAAGATTGGTGATGCAGCTCCTCTTAAATACTTACAGTACTAATGCATTAACAATGAGCAGCCTCACCCGTGCTGCACGCGGAGGCACAGTCCTCTTCGTCAGAGCCATCGGGGCAATCCGGCTCACCGTCACACACGTGGGTGAACAGCACGCACTCCGATCCGTCTTTACAGGGAGTGTGACCAAACCGGCAAGTCAGGGCTGCCCTCTGGGTCATCTCCGCCACTCCCCTCACGGCGTCCGCTACATCGAAGGAGAGGGAGAGGTAAGGAGAGATGGTGAGGGAGAGGGAGGGAGAAAAGTACACGGAGATGGAGAGAGAGATGGAGGGACAGAGAGACAAGTAGGGAAGGAGGGAACCCGCGTCTGCGTTACAAAAACCGAATTTAATTTTCTCCTTTTACAGGCATGCTGATCAGATTTACTAAATTTTGCAAGTTTGAAAGCAAATGGATGAATCTATTGCAATCTCGTGTCGGCCCCGGACCAAAAAAAAAAAACCACTCACCGTGCAAAAGTAATGAAACGGCGCACAGCACCAGTGCTCCCGCTAACGCAGACCACATGGCTGCAAAATACGGAGGATTCAATTCAGCCACGCTGAACTTCGCCGTTTTATAGTCTGTCCAGGTGCGAGTAATACTCTTAATTACAGTTTAAAAGGTCAACATGAAATTAAAGTTAAAAACCCTTAGGACATCTTAAAACAACACAAACTCGTTTAGCCCACTTCATAAAGAGCCTGTTTTGAAAATAATTTACACGTACACACACTAATATATATGTTGAGGAATCCGGGCCATATTGAAATGTAATCATGACTGAGGGGAAACGCAACTAATTAATTAATCATGAATTACTTTTGAACAGCAACGTATAGAATTATTGCCATCATTAAAATCAAACACTATATTATATAATTTATATTACATTATTATCTCTTCACATCAGGCTTATATAGCTTTGGATAAAAAAAAACAGACGTTGAATTCGTGTCAGAATTTCCATTAGTAATATTAAGGTAAAACTACATTACTTTCCACTTCAAACATATGAGTCAATGAAACGCAGTCATTACACCGAACACTGTACATGTAAAGCACACACGAACAGTGAAATGAGGAAGACGCTTTGGCTCGGGACTCTCGGGAAATTATTTGTCATTTTTATTTCTTTCTTTATCATACAAGATTTGTGGACAGTGCCAGAACGCGTCATTGCTCAGGTGTGTATGAAGTAATCGTAACGCCGCAGTTCCGACGCGATTCGTATTTCTGCGCGTTTGGTGCTCGCGACGCGCCGTACTGCGTCAGGGACGATAGTAAACAAAGATGGCGCTGGCTATGTACGCGCTGATTCAGGCTGCTGTTTTATGCATAAATGCAATGGCAGTATTGCACGAGGAGAGATTTCTTAGTAAGTGTAAGTATGTTGTGAGCCCACAATGTAAAGTATTTACTTTTGATCATAGCCAACTTAAATTTTTGCAGTAATTGGCGACTGGTGGTTAATGGTTAACGGCGAAACTTGCTAGCTCGCAGATCTGACTGGATTATCTGTAAGTCAAATAGCGAGTTAGTTATATCTAACTATGTGCATACTGCCACGTAAACTAGCTAATATTTATTACGTTGTTAGCGGAGTCAAAGGGTTGGGGATGTAACTTCTAACCGTATAGCTTGTTATCTATGCTAACTGTATGCAAACGTGGACGATGCCTGTGGCGGCTGGTGGCGATAGTCGGCTGGAGTGTGGACCGAAGTATCGGTGGATTCGGTGAGGAGCCCTGTATCAAAACGCAGCTGATGACCCTGATACGCTCTGTAAGGACGGTGATGAGAGGTACCTGTGATCCAGTAACGCCCCATCACTCAGAGAACATACACATGACTATGACTATGAAGTAGACTAGCTACTTTAGGAAAAAGTAAAAGAGTTACCCTTATGTACAAGTATATACACACATTAACAACAGATGGCAGATTGTCTGTTCAGCCATAGCTGCTGTACATGTGTGTGTGGTATGTTGCAGTGCCCTTCATTGGAGTGTGTCTTGTTTTGCAGTGCCCTTGATTGGAGTGAACTCTGTCTGCATTGTTCTTCTGCTACTGTTTGGCTGATGTGATTGACAGAGTCACTGAGATCTCACTGATCCACTAACCACTCACTGATCGGTCACTGACGTCTCACTGATCACACACTCACCACTCATTAAGCTCTCGGAGCCTCTGACAGTGTGCAAGACTACTGATATTGGTGAATATTCTTAAATCTGCAACACCAAAAAACAATTGTGTTTATAATTTGTTGTTGGTCAGCTTGTAAGACTAGATATAATCTTATTTTGTTTACAAAATATATAAGCAAGATAAAAAATTGCATTTTAATTAGTAGCTGATAAAGTGCCTTATGCAAGTTTTGAGTCAAGCACAATGGACCCAAATATCTCATGACTAAATGACAAATGTTCTTTTTAGTCTAATACATTTCATGAATATATTGTCTTGTTCCCCAGTTCGATAATTTGGAACTTGTTTGAAGATACACTGTTTATTTGTAATGATTCTACAATATTATTGTATAAATGTATTATAATCAATAAAATATTTCTATTACTTGCTTTGGTTCGTCTTTGTATATTGTGCATATGTCATTCTCGGACACCAGAGGGCAATAGAGGGGTAATTGTTCAATATAGTCGCCTTGCTTTTCGGAAGTTTGCTGTTGGGGACGGTTGGTTGTTAACCTCAAACTGATTTCCAAAGTCACTAAAGTAGCTTAAATGGACACGTTTTCCGCTACGATAACTGTAATTTGTACTGGATGTCTAAGTTATTTTCTCTATATTCAGTTTTGCACGTCTCACTTCCTCTTTACGACTACTGCGGTGTTTGACTGGAAACAGCGTTTGCCGAGCGATGTGTATTTACTGAGCAGATACATATTCCAGTCTTTGTATAAGAAACGGGGGCAATTAACGACGGATGAAAACGCAAATGACGAACTTGTTTTTACACTAATTAACTGCAGGTACGTTGATTTCAGTCTGAATAAATAACGTCGAGCTCATGAACGAGCATTATGACGGCTGTCAGCACGACAGACCCCGCTCACTAACCGATTGGTGTGCAGGCACGACGCGACCTCCCAGCGGAGGTTCTGTAGCGCGGTGGGTTACGGCTGGGACTACCCAGACTGCGAGTTTAGGGACATCCCCTTATTCTACCCCGAGTTCCTTTTCTCCCGGTTAATCAACATGGTCGTGTGCTCGGGCCGGTTTAGGTTAAGCCCTCACGGTGAGTTTTTACTCGAATTGTTATTTTATCTTATATGGAATGGGTATATATATAGGGGACAGAATTTTAAATGCATTCGTTCCTTTTTACTAACATGGCAGCAATAAAAAGTAATTTGACACAAGATTGTTCCTGAAGTAACTTAACTTGAGAGGACCTGCTATGGCACCTTTCAGCTGGGTGTTACAATCTGTTATTAGCCACAGCATTACTAAGAGGTGTGTGTGTGTGTGTGTGTGTCAGGGCTGGTGCGTGTATGTGAGACAGTGCGCCTGCTCCAACCTCTGGACGAGCTGAAGAGAGGCACATTCTCCCTGCAGGTGGAGGTGATGGAGTACAGGAGTGTGAGTGGAGGGGTGGAGGTGGTGCTTGGTCTCAGTGCTAAAAGCCTCCAGCAGGGGGGGCTAGTCTGGACCAGCACACTCACTCTGCTCTCGCCAAGGGCTAAACACGCACACACACTGCAGCTAGAGCCACACAATGCTGATGGTATGTGTCCATACACACACATGCACACACACATTGTAGCTAGATACACAAACTTATGAGGATATGCACATACACAAACATCACAAATGTGGTATATATAGACCCTAATCACTGACTGCAAGTCATTAGAGATGTATGATTATTGAATATGTAATATCCAGTGAAATTAATACTAAAATGTAACTCTGAAAGTAAGAACTCTAATACAGTGTATTTTATTTTCTGAATATACCTTATACCCCTGCCATCTCTCCCTCTCTATCCATCCCTCTCCCTCTATATCCTTCTCTATCCATCCCTCTATATCCTTCCCTCTCTCTCCCTCTATATCCTTCCCTCTCTCTCTCCCACAATATCCTTCCCTCTCTCCATCTCTCTATATCCTTCCCTCCCCCTCTCTCTATCCCTCCCTCTCTTACCCTCCCTCTCCCTCAATCTCTTTCTCTCACTCTTTTCCCCTCCCTCTCTATCAGGAACGAGTGAGAGGTGTGTTAGGGTAGCAGTTCCATGGTGGGTAAATGTGGGGTGTGTGTGGTGGAGGGGTGTGTGCTCAGAGCACGCCTTCCCTGGTGCGTTCTCGCTGCTGGGCTACGGCTGTCCCACAGCCCTGTGGCCCGTCTCCAGGTGTCTGGCAGAGACGGAGAAGCTGAATGGTGAGAGGTTACATGATCTTCCCTCTGTTGACCAGACACAGCACCATGGTTATACCTATAGACACACCAACTTGGAGCACTGGTTTGGTGTCATTTCTATAACCAAATAAGAGCGGTTAGTGCCAGGATGCACATGCCTGTGTGTGTGTGTGTGTGTGTGTGTGTGTGTGTGTGTTTAGGGGCTGATGCCGTGAGAGCTCCTCTTGCTCTGACCGTGCGCTACATACACCCACTTTGCTTACCGAGAGATGTCAACATCAGGATCAGAGAGACTCCCACTGGCACACATCCGTGCAGGAACTACGTCCTTCACATGGAGGAGCAGTCCACAGGCACAGTGCTCCTAACAGCCCTAATGGGGGCGATAGAGAGCATGTAGTGTCTTACAATGAAGCTGAGAATGTCCACTGCAGGAACTGCAATTTCTGCATCTATATACTACACATACCACATGGACACTGAGTACAAACAGTTTGGTGCTTTCAATCTGGATGGACTGTGACACTTGTTGTAGACCACCTGAATTCTCCTGTATGCTGAGATGGAGTAAAAGTTTCCCTCACGTTCAATAAATTATTTTTACTGTACTTTTGTATTTTGAGCCTTTTTTTACTTTATCAGAAAAGCCTGCTATGCTGTAAAAGGGACTCGAGATTGCAAGTGCCAGAGTTGGGCTGCAGTAGCAGAGCAGCACCAGCAGGGGGTAGTAAGTTGTAATGACGTGCTGCTGTGTTCCATTCAGGAGCAGAGTGTCTGTTTAATGTTTCAGAGCACTGGTGCACCCTTGGGCCTGCCCTCCCTGTATTCCATGTGTGAAAATGTTTCACATGCATTACTATTAAATATTAATGAGGATGAAGAGGGCTGCCTCCTTATGGGTGCACAATCACAGCTTGTTGGTAGAAATACTTTAACCAAGACAACAGTAATGTCACTGCACAGTTGGAGAAAAAGAAATGTTAATACTCCTAACTATGTAACTAAGGCTTTTACACATTTACACTGTGGTTGGTTTAGCTCAGGAGGGACAGTGCTGTGGTTGGTGTAGCTGGGTGAGGTGGTGGTGTGGTAGGTGTAGCTAGGTGAGGAGGCGGGGCTGTGGTTGGTATAGCTGGGTGATTGGTGTAGCTGGGTGATGTGGTGGTGCTGTGGTTGGTGTATCTGGGTGAGGAGGTGGGGCTGTGGTTGGTGTATCTGGGTGAGGAGGTGGGGCTGTGGTTGGTGTAGCTGGGTGATGTGGTGGTGCTATGGTTGGTGTATCTGGGTGAGGAGGTGGGGCTGTGGTAGGTGTAGCTAGTGTGAGGAAGCGGGGCTGTGGTTGGTGTAGCTGGGTTGAGAACTGCTGTGTGTTTTAGATGAACTTGGCTTATGTATAAGGAATAACAGGAAATGAGTCTGCTGTGTGAGCATGGTGTGTCCTGGCCATGTGAGTGTTCTGTAAGACTCGTAACAGTGATGATTAATTCACAAAGGCCTGATTCTGTCAAGTGTGCTGTGCAGTGGGGACAGAGTGATTGGCCAGAGTGTGGACCCATGCATGCACAGATGCTCTGAGAGGCTCCGCCTACTTCACAGTTATAGAGGTGGTCCAGATGGTGTGGGCATCAGCGCAATGACCTGAGTGAAATGGGAGGGAGTGTTCAGAGCAGACCTGAGATACTGCATTGGTATGACTCCACCTGCATGTTAACACACATACACTCTTTGTTGGGGTGTTGTTACATTGGGTACATGTTGTCTGAATCAGAGAGGCGGAGAGAGAAGGAGGTGGATTGTGTGTGTGTCTTAGAGAGAGAAGGAGGTGGATTGTGTGTGTGTCTTAGAGAGAGAAGGAGGTGGATTGTGTGTCAGGAAGAGAAGGAATTGGTTTGTGTGTGTTTGTCAGAGAGAGAAAGAGCTGGATTGTGTGTGTGTGTGTGTGTGTCAGTGAAACAGAGGAGCCGGACTGAGGGGGTGTGTGTGTGTCAGACAGGAAGAGAAGGAATTGGAGTGTGTGTGTGTGTGTTTGTCAGAGAGGGACTTTTAAAGGAACACTGGGTAGCAGCCTTGTCTTCCACTCAGAAGTCTCATGGGGATTCAGGGTTATTTTTGCTCCATCAGAGGTTCTCCCTTCTTCACTCCCCTCAGCGGAACAAGCACCTCACGCCAGCTTCTTCTCTTCTGCAACACTCTCTCCCTCTCTCTCCCTCCCTCCCTCTCTCTCTCTCTCCATCAGGCACACACAGTTCTGCTCAGTCCTGCCCGTGCTGAGCCCAGCACTAGCACTGCTCTTGCCTTTTAATAGCATGGTCACTGTTAAACTCTGCTTGTGTGGACCACACAAATGTGGATGTATTAGTGTGTCTGTAACGCAGGCCAGAAGCCCCGACAGAGGCAAGACTGCTGCGGGACGTGTGCAGGAGCAGCTGAACACAACAGTAGGAACTTCGTACTCATACTTTCATCTTATAGAGTGATGTGACATTTGATTGTGTTTGCATTTTTTTAAAGCATTTAGTGGCTAGATTATTGATAGTTTGGTTTTTGAGGTCCTTCCTCTCTCTCTAGCACGCTCTCTCTCTCTCTATTTTTTATTCTTTTTCTGTCTTTCTCAGTCTCTCAGGGTTTGGCAATAAAGACACCATATGCAAAGTAGCAGAAGAACCTGATGAACAGACTCCTGCCCCCTACTGAGCATGCTCAAAAGAGCACCATGCTGTTCCTGGACTCCCACAGGACAGTGGAAAGCCTACCTTTGACCTCAATGGTCACAACCCGGGAGGAATTCTCACCCCAGAAAAAGAGTGCCAGTCGACCTGATGGACAGGACGGTGTGTGTACCAGACAGGATGGTGTGTGTACCAGACAGGATGGTGTGTGTGATGAGATGCCGCTCAGGCTGATGTCGAATGGCTTGAAACAGACGGACAACAGTGACCAGCTGGATGTACAGAGAGCGGGTGAGCTCCGCCCCACTACAGGGATTGGACAATGTAGTGAGGGGCGGAGCCAGAATGATTTCTCTGAGGTGGAGTCCAGTGTGGCAGATGGTGAAGAGGTGTCTATGGAGAGGTTGTCCTCCATGGACATGAGTTGTGAGGACACGTGCACACTGGGGTTCACGCAAGTGGATGCCTGCGACAGCATCGCGCTCATCGACGAAGATGATGATGATGTTTCTCTGAGAGAAAGGACCGTCACCGATGTCTCTTTTGCAGAGGGCAACGCTGCCGAGCTTGTGTGTGGCCGGATAGCGTCCATCTCCCTGGCCTCTTCTCACTCCATCTGTGAGAGGTGGGGCAATAGCCTGGCGACCACACCTTTGCCTGAGGAAGAGGAGGAGCCATGTGACAAGCCCACCCCCTCATGTTGTACCTGTATAGTCCTTTGAACACATGCTGATGCTGCTTAGGATCCATCTCAAACATCCCACTCGCAGTTACTCGATCTTCCTGTGGGAGGCAGCAGAGAGCCGTCTCTAAGAGACCAATGGTCCACACATACTGCTGAAGGCTCCGCCCATGTGACAAAGACTGCAATTTTTATTTTTGGTGTTTACATTTACAGCATTTCTCAGATGCTGCTCTTGTCGAGTGTTCAGTTGTCTCCATGGCAGTACTCCTTACGCTAGCGTATCCGGGCAACAGCCTCAGTGTTTGCTCTTTGATGTAATACGTTGTCAACTAATACACTGGCGCACAGTACAGGCAACTACGTACAGCATCTGACTGCTTACGGATCCAGCAGTGTGATAGAACATGTGTGAGAGTCTCTGCCAAAGCACTCCTGATACAACACACATTACCTATTATTCACTATTATTCATAGAAACGAAATAATATTTGTTATAATATGTAATTATGTTGAATAATGTCAGGAACAACTTCCTGCTGTGTGGTTGCTTGGTTCCATCAATAAAACCCTTTGATGGTTCATGTTTAGATGCTTATGTGGGTCTATTTCTGCAATGTTTGTGTGATATCATACCTGTCACACTGCCAGTGGTGTGACAGAGCAGTGTGTGTGTGTATGTGTGTATTCATGGTTGTGGGCTGGGGTGTGTACTGTCATTCATTTGACTTTTTTCTACACTTGCTGTGTTTTTTCTTACTGAATGACAGACTACTATACTTACAATTACTGTAACCTCATTGACTAGCAAAGTCAGTAGTATAACCTCAAAGGAGGAAGGAAACTTCTGGAAACCTGTGTGTGAGTGTGTGTGTGATGATAATGCTGAGCTCTCTTATCTGCCTGTCCCATGCAGGGTTAACTCTCCTCCCCCAGCAGAACTTATAGGCCACTCACCCTCTCGCACACTTTCACACACACACTCATTCTATATGTCCTCTGTAAGCCGGAGGCCTGGAGTCAGCACCGAATTTGCACCGAAGGAATCCGTCCAGAGTGCTACAGACTTCCCAAGGATAAGGCCATATGGGAACATATTTCCTGGACTGCAGGAGTTCTGTGACCTCCTGAAGAGGTAAGCTTTGTGATGAACATCTACACTTCACCCAGGCTAAGGAACCAAGTTATAGTGACTGAGTCAGGCTGTCAGGTCTAGTCCTGACCCTACCCCTGACCCTACCCCTGACCCTACCCCTGACCCTACTCCTGACCCTACCCCTGACCCTACTCCTGACCCTAACCCTGACCCTTCTCCTGACCCTACTCCTGACCCTACTCCTGACCCTACCCCTGACCCTGGTGCCGGAACACACTGTGTTTCAGATCAAAACTTGGCAGTGGCACTGTGTAGCCAAAAATAACTAATCACCACACACACTCATTAGTATCATGACTCCGCAGTGTCTGTGTGTGTGTGTGTGTGTGTGTACATGAGCATTTGTGAAAGAGAGGGAATGAATTCACACTGTGATGTGTAACTGAGAGGCCAAAATATGCTGACACACAAAACCTCAAGGTCCAAAGTACCCATGGTAGTATGTGGATGTTTGTGTGAATAAGAGTGAAAGAGACCTTGGTTAACCCAGAACCCCCCCTCTCTCCATCTCTCTCTGCTATCTCTCCAGCTCAGACGTCTGAGGGGCTCGCTACAGGAAGAGAGAGGAAGAGGAGAGGAAGAGGAACATGAGGCAGAGGTGGTTAGTATGTGGATGAGGGACGAGAGGAACAGAGTGGTCGTGAAGAGAGCAGTGAGCATGTCAGTCTTCATCGTGCTAACGATAGCCATTGCCATAACGACAGGTATGGACCCTACACACACAATATACACATAACACAGATCTCCACAACAGCCTGAATATACACAATATACCTATATATATGTGTGTGTGTGTGTATAAACTGTATACTGTGAAGCATTGTCGTATGGTTATGATTATGAATGGAAATGTCCAAACAGAATCGAGGGTTTGGATGGTGCTTTAATGTTTTGTAGCTCTTTTAACAAAGAAGCCAAACTATAATATGAATGAAAATTCCATGATGAAAGTGTTCATGAAAGTTCAACAAGCAGCCTCAAATAGATTGGTCTGTGTGTGGTGATAGGCCGGCCCACACACAGGTTCCGTTACATCATTGGCTGCATAGAAAACCATATTTTACTATAGTACACATACTATACTAATTAGTGTACTACTAATAGTGGAATACTACCTTTGGCATACGTTTTAGAATGGCAGTATGAAGTTGTAGGCTAGACCATTAGGGCTAAGTCTGCAGTCTGCATCTAGAGTTGCGTGAAGCCTTAGACACTGACCTTGAGTCCAAGACAAGACAAAGAAATCAGTTATTATACATTATAAAAAATTATAAATAAAAAATATATATAATATATATATAATTATTATTATATATAAATAATTCATTTTAGGCTACATGAAAGAGTCTAAAAACCCAAATTGATGTCAAATAAAAATAATCAGTGGTAACATTTGCAGTGCTGTAACTGTTCTAACTTCAATGGTAATGTTAATCTGTCTCTCCTGTGAGTTATTCAGAAGTCAAAATCCAGTCAACTGAACTGAAAGCAAACACTCCAAAACACTCATTATTATATAATAATCTTAATTTATATAGCATCTTTTAGACATACATGCAACTCATAGTGCTTTACATGAAAACATTATTTTAGTGTGATAAACATAGTAAATGTTGGAAGATTTCAAATGTCTCTTGAAATACTGTGGCTTTCACAATACAAAGTCCATGAAACAGTAATCAATGTAATCAGTAGTGTCTGATGATGGCTGAGGGGAAGTCTACCAAATCTGCAGACACATTATATATGTTGTAATGAGCATTAGCATGTTAGCTAAAGGGCAAAGTTTTACTGTTTAATCACATTAATTTGTGATCAAATTCGAGTTGAATGCAATGAAAAAAACACACTGACGCATAACTAGATATTTACTGACATTATTAGACTTAATCACTTACAATAGCATCTGTTAAACTTGCAATAATCAGTTTGTAAAGCGTATTAACAAACAAATTTTTTCAATTCTATATTAATGTTAGCTAAAGATAGCATTACCCTCAATTTAGCCACTGAAAAGCTACAGGGACTTTTATTCTGTTTGAATACATCATCATAGTTATGGTAGAAAGACCTCATTATCCAGCGCCTTGGGTGGTGTGGATGTTTTCCAAGTTCTCCTTGCCCTCAGAACAGTACCACAGCCAACAGCTTTTGGCCTCGTGAAATATAGTATGCAGTTTTGAACTGAACAGAAATGCTTGTATGTGTGGACACCTTTCATCCTGATATTGCTAAACATCGCTGTGTGTTTGGTTAAATGATGAAGGGCTTGTTCTGTATGATTAAAGGTGCTGCTAAACATGACTATCTCTCTCTTCCTCCACTCACCTGCACCACGCAACCCCCCCCCCCCCCCCCCACCAGGTGTTGGAGCAGAGGTGGATGTGTGTGCATCTTGCCATGTGAACGCCACCTGTGAGGATAAGCGTGATGGCTCTGGAGGAAAAGTCTGTAACTGCTTGTATGGCTTTGGGGGCAATGGTATAACTCACTGCCAAGGTTAGTGCACTCCATAACACACACACACACACACACACACACACACACACACACACACACACACACACACACACACACACACACACACACAGAACTCACTGCCAAGGTAAGTCCACTCCTTCACTCACTCCCATACACTCCCGCATACACAACAGCACTGTAGAACTCATTGCCAATATTCCTCTCCTCCATCTCTCTCTCACACACACACAATCACAGTGGGAGAACTCAATGCCAAGGTTCCTCTATCACAGGGGTACTCAACTGGCGGACCACGGTCCGGATCCGGACCCGAACGCAGTCCTGTCCGGACCCAATCTCATTCCTGATTAACTGGATACGGACCAAAAAAAAAAAAAACCGGGCTATTTTTCAGGGCTAAAAATTTACGGACAAATTTAGTTGAGTACGCCTGCTCTATCACATACACACAATCCTCTATCATTCACTCAAACACACACTCCATCACACTCTCTCTCTCTCTCTCTCTCTCACACACACACACACACACACACACTCCTCAGTTAATGTATGACCTTCACACATTAAAATTATATTAAATCACTTGTCTAATGCTAAATCAGTACATCTAATGTTGAACCATTAATCTACTGACAATAGCTTTTAAGGCTGAAAAACTTGATTTCTATGGGATTAAGCAGTAGCTTTGACATGGCTGTGTGGTTTCTTAGCATTTTGATTCCAGCGAAGATGGAGACACACCTGTTGTAGACACAGCTGTCATAGATGTACCTGTTGTAGACATACCTATCGTATATGGTCCATGTGGACTGTAGATACAGGGTCACACTGAAGTACTCCTTGTGCTGTGCTTTATGAACTGCCTTACACGTAAAATGTGTTCCATGTGAAGGGTGGTTGTCTTATTGTTTATTGTGGTTATGGTACTGGTTCTGGACCAGAGGATGGGTTCTTGGTTCTTTGTAGGTTTCTTCTTTATGTCCTTAGGAAATGTACATTGCCACTGTCACCTTTAGTATGTTTACTAGTGGTTTGCAACAAATCAAATCTTCACTGACTGATGTAAAATCTGGTCTGTGTAACAGCTCTTAGCATGCATGTCCCTCTTGTCCCTTAGATAAAGATGAGTGTCAGCTGGGGCGGATTTGTGGGGATCACAGTGCATGCCACAACACTTATGGAAGCTACTACTGCACCTGCATGTCAGGCTATGCCCCCACCAACCACATGGCCGTATTCATCCCCAACGATGGAACCTACTGCCACGGTGAGGCATCTCCAGGCCACCCAACACCCCCGTCTGTGCCCTTACATGCTAATCTCCTGTCTTTACCTGCTCTTGTGTATGCAATGTTTTTTTTTTCAGACGTGGACGAGTGTGAGGTAGAGAATATTTGTGGAGATGGAGGTGTGTGTATGAACAGCGAAGGAGATTTCTCCTGCACATGCCGGGTTGGACACACGGTTCAGAAAGGATCCGAACCCTTCCAGCCTCACAGAGACACAGCCTACTGTGAGAGTGCGTACAAACCTCCATTCAGTACTTCCTAACCATACTGTCATTCCCAAATCTCCAGACAGCAGCAGTTGCATTAAAGTGTGTGTGTGTGTGTGTTTGTGTGTGAGTGTAGTGGTAGACTGTGGTGCGCCCCCTGCTGTTCCACATGCAGTACAACGCTCTCCGTCCATCACTCGTTATGGCAGTGTTGTGCAGTTTGGCTGTGCAGATGGCTTTATCTGGAGAGGCGGAGTCAACACCTCCACCTGTGGCCCTGAGGGGCACTGGAGTGGTCCCAGTTTGCGCTGTGAAGGTAAACACCATCACCACCAAGAAACAGAGCTCGGAGTCATATCCAGGGTTGGCCACGCCCCTGCACTGGAGAAGGGCTTCCAATGCTGTTGTGTTGGAGCAACACCAAGCTGTGGGGTGCCATGGTGCCCAGAGTCTGAGAGAGCTTAGTCTGTTCATAACTGCTCACAGTGGATGATGACATTAACTGTTCATAGTGGATGACATTAACTGTTCATAACTACTCATAGTGGATGATGACTAACTGTTCATAACTGCTTATAGTGGATGATGACATTAACTGTTCATAGTGGGTGATAACATTAACTGTTCATAGTGGATGACATTAACTGTTCATAACTACTCATAGTGGATAATGACTAACTGTTCATAACTGCTTATAGTGGATGATGACATTAACTGTTCATAACTGCTCATAACAGCTTTGTTGTGTGTCTCACTGAGCTGCTTCCCTGTGTTAGCGGTGGACTGTGGCGAGCCGTGGTCTTTCCCACACTCCCAGCGGGTCTGGAGTGGCGGCTCTCGGCTCGGCTCTGTGGCTCGCTACACATGCAGCCCCGGGTTTTATAACGCTGGCTCTCAGAGCGCCTCTGTGTGCTCTGCCCTCGGAAGCTGGAGTGCAACCAACTTTAGGTGTCAAGGTACAAAGATGCTGACTGTGGTACTGACTATGTGGTATAGTGGCAAATTTATAATTAAGTTTATTTAATTGACTTAAGAGAAAAAGCCTGCTTAATAACAAAAATTAAAATGCGCATGTATGTTTGCGTGCTTGTATGTGTGTGTGCATGTGTCAGAGATACAGTGTGGCACCCCCCTTCCTCTCCCTCACTCTGTAGTATTATGGGATGGACGCACTAAGATTGGTTCCAAGGTGGTGTATGCGTGTGAGACTGGATACCGCAGTGTAGGTGAAGGACACGTTTCAGTGTGTGTCTCAAGTGGACACTGGACCAAAACACATGTCACATGTCAAGGTGCATGGACTTCATCTTCACGCAGAGGCTAAAAAAATATCTGCTACCAATACACATCTAAACTGAGAACTTCTGAAGGGTTTTTAAAATCTTATTCTCATTAGTACACTGAGCTGCATGACTTGTACGACCTACATTGATGCCCTCTTTTTGAACACTGCCACATTCTCTCTCTAGAGATCCAGTGTGGGGAGCCCTCTGTGCTGCCCCACAGTGGTCGCATGTGGAATGGCAGCATGCGCTTTAACAGTACTGTAATTTATTACTGCGTGGAAGGATACTTTCCTGCAGTGGGGGAAAATAAATCTGTGTGCAGTGAGAACGGTTCTTGGACCACGCCCACTCTGTTCTGCAGAGGTAAAACCTCCTATGGCCCAGTTCTCTCTGTTCCTCACTCACTCACACACATATGCATAAAGGTGCTTGATTTGATACTGTTGACCATGTACAACCAATCAATCAAAAATGTATTTAGTGCTTTTTACAACAGTTGTCAGTTGTACAGTATTTTATGGAATTGTTGACATTTCCTGAGACATAATATAGGTATGTAATATGTATGTAATGCATGTGTGTATTTACCTGTACGCATGCACATTTGCATGTGTGTGTGTGTGTGTGTGTGTGTGTGTGTGTGTAGAGGTGGAGTGTAGTGTTCCTCCCTCTTTCCCCCATGCAGTAATGTTGTGGAATGGCCTCAGTACAGTTGGCGCAGAAGTGCGTCATAAGTGTGATGATGGTTTTTATAACACGGGCAGTGAGGATGTGTCCATATGCACCAGCAGGGGGACGTGGAGCCTCCCCCGGTTTACCTGTCAAGGTAGCATTGTACATGGACTCTTATATCACACCACATTTACATATATCACAACAGAGTCTGAGCAAAGTGTGTGTGTGTTTGCAGCTGCATGTGTTTAGGTGTGT
The DNA here is from genome assembly GCF_052324685.1 of Brachyhypopomus gauderio. NCBI lineage: Eukaryota > Metazoa > Chordata > Actinopteri > Gymnotiformes > Hypopomidae > Brachyhypopomus > Brachyhypopomus gauderio. The sequence continues at coordinate 1,047,446 of NC_135213.1, forward strand.
ATAGGTGTGGGTGATTTCATGTATGTCTATGTGTGTGTGTTTAGAGGTGGACTGTGGTGTCCCTCCCCCTCTTGCTCACACACTGCTGTCCTGGGACGGCAGCTCGGTCCTGGGCTCTGTGGCTCGGTATGAGTGTGAAGCCGGATACCACAGTCACAACACAGAGCATGTGTCTGTGTGCAGCTCCAACAGCCGGTGGAGCACCGTCCACCTGCACTGCCAAGGTACAGGCTCTCAGAACACACCTGCACTCAGGTAGAAGCTCTCAGAACACACCTGCATTCAGGTACAGGCTCTCAGAACACACCTGCACTGCCAAGGTACAGGCTCTCAGAACACACCTGCACTCAGGTACAGGCTCTCAGAACACACCTGCACTCAGGTACAGGCTCTCAGAACACACCTGCACTCAGAACACACCTGCACTCAGGTAGAAGCTCTCAGAACACACCTGCAGTCAGGTACAGGCTCTCAGAACACACCTGCACTCAGGTACAGGCTCTCAGAACACACCTGCACTCAGTGCACTCAAGTACAGGCTCTCAGAACACACCTACAGTCGGGTACAGGCTCTCAGAACACACCTGCATTCAAGTAGAAGCTCTCAGAACACACCTGCACTCAGATACAGGCTCTCAAAACACACCTGCCCTCAGAACACACCTGCACTTAGGTGCAGGCTCTCAAAAAACACTTGCACTCAGGTACATGCTCTCAGAACATACCTGCACTGCAGAGTTCGACCGCAGTAAAAAATATCAGCATGCATTCAGGGAAGAGTGTACAGGCCTGTGTGTGTGGTTAGTGACTGCTGTGTGATCAGCAGGCAGTGATCAACTGCATCAAGCTTTACTTTACAGAAGTGAATATGTTTAGAAATCGTCTTTAGTAAAGATGATAGAGCACCACGCTCCTAAAGCTGCCCAACTGTCTTCTGTGCTAAACGATATGATGGTGAACTTTAAAATGATGGTGGACGATGCTACACAGTGCAAAATTCATCAGTGCCTAATTGACCTTATTAACTAATTACTGATTTGATAATCAGCTGTAATTCAAGACGAAGGCTGACGGACATATAATAACATGCTCTACTAAAACAGCTATGATGTCATGTGTGCTGATACTCCTCCGATGGCCCATCCTCCCTCCCCTCATCAACCTCCCCTCCCTCCCCATCTCTCCTGGAGCTCAGCTGGGGCACCTCAGCTGCACCACCAGGGTCTGTGGGAGTGGGTGTTAAGGGTCTGTGGTAGTGGGTGTTAAGGGTCTGTGGTAGTGGGTGTTAAGGGTTTGTGGGAGTGGGGGTTAAGGGTCTGTGGTAGTGGTTATTAAGGGTTTGTGAGAGTGGGTGTTAACGGTCTGTGGGAGAGGTTAAGGGCCTGTGGTAGTGGTTGTTAAGGGTTTGTGGGAGTGGGGGTTAAGGGTCTGTGGTAGTGGTTATTAAGGGTTTGTGAGAGTGGGTGTTAACGGTCTGTGGGAGAGGTTAAGGGCCTGTGGTAGTGGTTGTTAAGGGTTTGTGGGAGTGGGGGTTAAGGGTCTGTGGTAGTGGTTATTAAGGGTTTGTGGGAGAGGTTAAGGGTCTGTGGTAGTGGTTGTTAAGGGTCTGTGGGAGTGGTTATTAAGGGTCTGTGGTAGTGGTTGTTAAGGGTCTGTGGTAGTGGTTATTAAGGGTTTGTGGGAGAGGTTAAGGGTCTGTGGGAGTGGTTATTAAGGTTTTGTGGGAGTGGGTGTTAAGGGTCTGTGGTAGTGGTTATTAAGGTTTTGTGGGAGTGGGTGTTAAGGGTCTGTGGTAGTGGTTGTTAAGGGTCTGTGGTAGTGGTTGTTAAGGGTCTGTGGGAGTGGTTATTAAGGGTCTGTGGGAGTGGTTGTTAAGGGTCTGTGGTAGTGGTTATTAAGGGTCTGTGGTAATGGTTGTTAAGGGTCTGTGGTAGTGGTTGTTAAGGGTCTGTGGTAGTGGTTGTTAAGGGTCTGTGGGAGTGGTTGTTAAGGGTCTGTGGGAGTGGTTGTTAAGGGTCTGTGGTAGTGGTTGTTAAGGGTCTGTGGGAGTGGTTGTTAAGGGTCTGTGGGAGTGGTTGTTAAGGGTCTGTGGTAGTGGTTGTTAAGGGTCTGTGGTAGTGGTTGTTAAGGGTCTGTGGGAGTGGTTGTTAAGGGTCTGTGGGAGTGGTTGTTAAGGGTCTGTGGGAGTGGTTGTTAAGGGTCTGTGGGAGTGGTTGTTAAGGGTCTGTGGGAGTGGTTGTTAAGGGTCTGTGGGAGTGGTTGTTAAGGGTCTGTGGGAGTGGTTGTTAAGGGTCTGTGGGAGTGGTTGTTAAGGGTCTGTGGGAGTGGTTGTTAAGGGTCTGTGGTAGTGGTTGTTAAGGGTCTGTGGTAGTGAGGCCACACTGCTTAGCAAAACCACAGCAACCCCTCCTCGCTTCTGCCCTCTACTTTCATCTCGTGCTTCTCCCACCATTTTCAAGTCTTCCTTTCCTTCATAACCTTTGGTTGTCTTGTACACTGTGAGACCTAATGAACAATTACAGAGATAAACTGAATATTGATGCCCATCGCCTCATGAATGTACCACAAGCACTTCATGGACATCACCACTAGGTGTGAGCATTGCTCCATGTTTTCTTATTTAACACTACTGACTGAAGAACACTAAGGAGTGGGACATCAGGTCAAATGCAGCACACATTTTGCATTAAAGTTAAGCCAAAATGAAACACTGTCAGGAGGAGAAAGGCTATTGGTGAGTGACTGGCTATGCGTCCTTTTCCGCTGCAACAGGAGAGCAGTGATTGGCTAATTTGTGTCTCCTACAGCGTACTGTGGGCCAACTCCACTGCTGGCCCACTCAGAGGTCCTGTGGGAGAACAGCACAGTGGTCATCCACCGCTGCATCAAAGGTTACTACAGCCACACAGGAAGTGACATATCGGTGTGTGATGTCACAGGAAGGTGGCAGGTGGCCACTCTACGCTGCAGAGGTATAATGTCTTGGCATCATGCAAAGGCCTGAGATGAATATTAAACACAGATCTTAATTACCATTATTTCAGTCCTCATTTAAATAATGTTAACGTAAGGCAAATCCTGGTTCAAATTCACATTACCACTACTTTAAACACATTTCATGGATTTGGCTGGTTGTGCAAAAACACTTTTTGTCTGGAGGTGTAATACAGGATTGTGTATTTGTCACTACACTGTTATAGATGAGTGTTGTTGTATTGTGTGGGACAGAGGTTCGGTTTGGAGTGCGTGATCTGGCTGTGTTTAATCAAAGATGCCTGCGGTGGAACACAGAGGCGGAGCATAGTGTCACCAATGAGCAGTACAGAGTAAGCTCATTACTGCCCTCTACTGTTCATGAATGCTCACTACAGAATACAGATTATTACTGTTGATAACTGGATGACTGCCCATTACCACGTATGAGTGTATGTATGTATATGTGTGTGTGTGTGTGTACTATCTGCAGGTGTCTTTTACTGGAGAGAGGCACTTCGACCACTCATTCAGTGACAGTCAGAGGAAGCTGTTCAGTTCTGCTGCCCTGCATCCTGTTCTCTGCTTAAACCTACAGCCTGCCACAAACTACACCATTACTGTTAGAGCACAGAGCACTGGAGACACAGCGACAGTCACTGCCAATACCAGCATACCGGGTACATAGACACACACACACACACACACACACACACACAAACATCACTGCCAATATCAGCACACCTGGTACACACACACGCAGTGAAACTGCAAAAAAATACTTCTACATACTTCTACTGACACATTAGTGTCCACATTTTTTCCAGTTTTTGCACGCACCCACCTCTGTGGTTGTTCTGAGACTGTGGTCCTTATGGTACAGGGTTAAACCTGAGAGTGATGCATGAATAAACCACTCATCTTCTGCTTTCCAGTTCCTTCCATACCTGAGGTCAGGTACAGTGAGGTGGACACTCACCTGCCCACACTCAGACTGCACAGAGCCACCAGCACACTGGATCCAATATGGTGAGAACTGGCTACCCGTGTGGGGGCAGGACGCCTGAAACCAGTCACTACAGCTTACCTGATGCAGGTACATCCTGCTTGTACCTGCAATAGAAATGTGGCATTGAGAGAAAAGCTCTGGGTGTCTGACTGAACCACTGAATTCACTTTAATTCAGTTAAGATTTATTTAGCAGTTTCAACAACAGTGTGTCAAGGCATGTTTACAGTAACTAGGTGTAGACACCTAAAAAGCAAACCATGGGCAACAGGAAGGAAGAACCAGAAGCCTAGTCTTGCTAACCCAACCACCTCATTTCTGTGTGTGCATAGTACTGAAGTGAATTCTACCCTGTCTCTATGTGTGGAGAACTGTTGTGAATTCTGTCATCTCTGTGTGCAGTACATACCAGGTGATTGTGTTACCTGTGGAGGGCGTGCTGGTGTTCGACTGCGGCCTGTCCCTGCTGGCTCGCTCCTCCGAGCTCAGGGAGTGTCAGGGCGAGTATGTCGCAGCCCAGCTAGAGCTGCGTAGTCTGAGCACAGATGTGAATTTCACCCTGGGTGACCGCCAGTTGTACGGAGAGTTCTACAATGCTCCACTGGAGACAGGGAGAGATTACTACGTCGTACTGCGCACAGTCTGCCACTGGGGACAGGTGCAACTGAAATCCACAAAACACAGAGCACATGGATGATGATTCAGGGCTGCCATCTGAGCTGTGTTCACACCTGTGTTTTTCTCACATGTTTTTTTCTAAACGTATTTGCTGTTTTTAGATGAGAAAGCAATCCTGTGTCATCTGGGCCAAAGCATTAGGTGAGACTTCCTGTGCATATACTCACAAGGGTGGAAACATGAAAAGAATTCCAAACATATAGTTGTTAATACATTCTCTAAACAAAATAACCCCAATTATTAAGGGATAATAAAAATTAATTATGTAGCCTAAGAATTGGCTTTTTAGGTATTTATATTGAAGGCTACATTTATAGTATTTTGAAGATGCACCTGCCCAAAGCAACCTGCATCTATTTATGTCTGTTATTCATTTAGGGTGTTATAGCTATCATGTCATATTTAATTGTTTTTTGCTGCAGGAACGTCCTATGCCAGCAAGATGTCTGCCCTGATAACCTTCGGCTCTATCGGGGTTTTGGGTGTGATCTGCTTCATGGGTTACTGCTGCAGCTGGTCAGTGTTTAGAAAGAGTGACATGACATTTATTATAACTCCTTCTCATCTTTCCTCTCTGAATAAACTGAATATCTGTGTTTTATTCTTCTCCTTCTCTTCCTGTTTTCTATAGGTTCTGGAAGCCACCCATCCCTTAATGGAATACCTATTACGTAAAAAAAATGTTGGGTGTTTTATTTATAAAATTTGTAATATTATATTCATAGTAAAATTTTCCATACCACTCTTATGGGTTCTGTGATTATTTGTTACTATAGAAATTTGTATTTTCTTATCTTGCTAGCAAATAAATATACTTTATACAACATAATAAAAATAACACTGATCGGAGAGCATCAATCATAGACGCGCCGTTATAACTTTCACTGGACAGGTTACTTTTTTAATTGAGTGCGTTCAATCCGGTGAAGCGATTATGAGGGCAGATCGCGAGCCGGATGTTTGGCGGGATAAATCCTGAGGTAGTTAGCCAACTAGCCGCGTCCACCACATAAAACCTGAAGCAAGTGACTCGTATATTTTCATTCAATTCAATATTTACCTTTTTATATCTGTGCGCTGCCACAGAACATTCATCCTAACCAATCTAACTTAACTAATTAGCGAGCCAGCTATTTTGCTAATATAACCACAGTTAGCTTTTTAGCAGTCAACCGATTATTTAGCAACTAGCTACGTATCTATCCTGATTAGTCAACGTCCCTGCACCCTGGCGTGATTTTGATGTTTTCCCCGTTAATTTCTGTATGTCCAGAACACACAGTTAACTGAATGTCAGTCAGGTCCAAATCAGCTGGCCGTTATGTTCTCAAGCGTCAAATACCGAGCTATCGACTACGTCTGTGAGGTATGTTCGTTGTTCTCCCGTAAACGTGGCGCGTCCACCTGAGCCAACACGGTTAACGGTAACGTCTGTACGACAGGCGTCAGCCAGACACGGGATGATGATGAGCTTACTGACCCTGCCCCTTCCCCTCCCGCTGGGCGACCCCGTGTACCTGCACTCGGGCCATCTGCGGGACAAGGCCTTCAGATCCCCGTGGATGCGCGGTCAAATCTGAACTTCTTACTCTGACTCATTCCTTCTGATTTAGGAGCCACACTATGAGATTAGATATTTAGAGTTAACATATTAGGTTACGTCCTGATAAATAATGCGTTTTAACTTTCTGATTCTCTATTACAGGGATTTTGAGCTCCGCCTGCAGGCTTGAAGTGCCAGGGTGTGCGTTAGATGACTTGAAACCCAGCCTGTGTTCAGGGGATTTTTTGGAAAGGTCCAGTTTCCATTTTTATCATTGTTTTGAGCATTTTTTAACACTCTAAACATCTCAAACACACGCCAGAAACATTCAAATTTAAAATGTGCCGTTCCAAGACAGCCTGAAAAACAGGTGTGTGAACAGCTGGTGTTAAACTAGACTTCTGGAGGATCTCTGTGTGTGGGCAGGTTTGGGGTGTGTGTGGCTGAACTGGATAGGGAGTTTGGTGAGGTCGTGCCAAGCTCTAACCCTGCATCTCAGGGCTGCGTCGGGGCGGAGGAGGCCCTCTGGCTGCTGGGTGAAGGTGACGTAGCAGCTGAGTGTGGTGAATGGAGAGAAACCTTCACTCTGCATGCTGAACATCCTTCATGCCTTAGTTACCAAGGTCAGCATGGGTTTACACTGATCTTATTTATAGGAACTGTATTTTTCACACCATAAACAGATATACACAATTATATACAGATAGCCTATACAACAACTATTCTTTGGAACACTGGACAAAATCCCATTGTGTTATTCAAACAGGTCACATGCCACCTTTGTTGTGTGAATACAGTATCGAAATTTAAATATGAATCAATTGATTTCAGAAATCATAATTTTGCCCGCCAGGACTGAAGGCTCAGTTCCTCAGTTCTGGTGTACACAGGTTGTTCATCTTCATGTCATGAAGTTTGCATTAGATTTGTACTATAAGATGAGTAACAAGATGAGGCTATTTGTTCTTTGCTTTATGCAGATATTAAGCGTTTAGAGTGTCTCTTCCTCAGATCTCGTCCTTCCCGAGGAAGTGATCGTCACTGATCCTCTGGTGCGCTTTAAGACTCGGATGCCGTCGTTCCTGAGTTTAATGCAGAGGTTAAAAACTCTGCCGGTGTCCGATCCCCTGCAGAGTCCTTCTGGAGTCATTCTGTCTGAGCATGTGATATTCAGGTAGAAAAACCTGTGTTGCCCCTGCACATCACACATGTAATATGCAGATCTGTTTGTAATATGTGGTTGCAACCAATTAAGAAAATCTTGCACCAGCTTTGTTGAGAATTTGACCGTTGACCCTCGTGAGTGGGTGGAAGTAGGGGGTGTGTCACAGGGACTTGGGTTTGTTAGGCAAGTTGCACTGAGTAGCCAAATAAGGACACCAGAGCAGCTAGTCTGTAGGTGCGTTTAGTTGGTGAAGATTTCCCTTGTGTTCCTGTGGATGGAGATTACGTTGCTGCGTCTCTGACCCTCTCAGGCACTGTGCTCCTTATGAAGCCACTTGTGATGAGCCTCACAGCTGCTCAGGTACTCTCTCAGTTACTGAAGACTTCAAGAAAGAATCCATTTTGAGTGCTGAAGTGAGTGGGACCTTTGTATATCACTCATCTGTACAACAGACTCTTAATGGTTCTATGAGAAAAGCCATAGACCCGTTTTAGCTCTAAAATTAAATTTTTTTAAACACTTCGTATTTTGTTCTTCAGTTCTTGATGTTGCCTGTTGGGATTGAGGCTGTAGTGGTGCAGAAGCCAGATCTTATCCTCTCCACTCCCAGACTTCAGGAATCACTGAAAGTATCTCCAGAAGCCATTGAAGAGCAGAGATCTGTCTTGGACACTATGAGGGAAGGTGAGCTAGATCACTTAACTCTGTAGCTGAACAGAGGGGTCAGTTAGTGTAGGGATTTCTGGGTAACCAGTGGGTGTATCTGTTCCAGACACTTCTGCAGGTGTACTAAGATCATCAGCATGTGAGATGTTCAGTGTGCCTGTGTGTGATTCAGACAACAAAGACTCAGAGAGCACATACTCTCCAGGTACACCATTTAGCATCTGTATTATCTAATAAAAAATCATTAATATTGATATTGCTGATAATGATTTTCATGTGAAGTTTCTCTCTGTTTTATTGGTCAGTTCCTTATAAGACCTATGTGGAAATGGAGATAGAACCACCCCTGTCACCTCCTGACAGGCCAGTCCAGCCTGAGCTCTCCCTCTCCACCAATCAGCTATCAGCTGAGCAGCTGTCACCAGACTACAGGCAGTAGGTCCTAGCGATGTGTATGATGCAGCTGCAGGGCGTTATCCACACTGGTGATACCATTAACACATTAAAGGGCATTTAAAGAATGGTGTGAACACATATGGAGGTATTTTATTTTATTTAAATACATTTGGTGTGTTTCCAAAAACTAATTTAGACTCACTAAATTAATTTAGTGTCCCAGAAGCAGATCTGTCTGTGACTGGCCATGTGCCAAATGGATGTGTGGATTGTCTGGGTGTGTGACCTCCTTCTGTATACATTGGATGTGATTTTACTGGTAACCTGTAGGGTCTTGCTGAGGGACCATGAACGTGACGTTATGGAGAAGGCTGTGTGGTTGGCAGAGAAACATCCCGAGAGCTTTGCTGGGTTAATACTAGCAGGTAACGCGCAGTGCGATGGCCCACGTGTGGTGGATTTGGAGACGTGATCAGTGAAGCGCTATGGTGTAGATCACCACTGAGTGTCTCCACAGAGCCGCAGATGTGTGCCCGTCCAGTCAGCGTGACGTCTCTCCCTGAGCTGATCTTATTGCTTGGTGCTGAGAAGGATGATGCAGCCCCTGTCACAGACGCAGAGGCCCAGCAGGGGATGGCCCCGCTCAGCCCTGCCTGGTGTCTGCTCGGAGAGGCCATGACTGTGGACGCTCGCCCAGCCAGTGAGACGACGGCGGATTCAGAGGAGCAGTTCCATCCACTGTCCATTGCTCAGATAGATGGTGAGTGCAAGCAGGACACCCACCATCTCCAGCTGTGATTGGGATTTTGTTCCAAAATAGGAATTGTAGAAAAACCACCCCTTGGTTGTGCACACATCTATTCAAATATACTACTTTCTTTAGAGTTGCTGAGAGATTCTGCTGAAAGTGCTGGTAAGTTATTTTTAGCTTATGTTGTCTTTGCTCTCAATTTTTGTTTTGTTATTATAATAATATGCTAATAATCTTTATTTGTATTGCACCTTTCATATATACAGTACATGCAACTAAAAGTGCTTTACAGACAATAAAAAACATGATGAATTTTAAATGAAAGTAATATGTAATATAATCCCTGTTTTTTAGTAGAGGGTCTCCTTCCCGGTGTGAAAGGGGCTTCTGTTCTAGCGCAGGTGACTGGTGCCCCTAACCGTGTCAAAACTGTCAAATTCATCTTGGTGGAAGAAACCACCTCTCAAGACATGGCAAGATATGACCACACAAACTCTGGTGTGTTAAAGACAGGCCAATCTATAACCCCAGATGCACTCTCACATTTAGAGAAAAACACTCAAAAACAGTTGGTCACAAACACTCCAAACACTGCAAATCACCCAGCCCACCTGTCTCAAAGTACTCTCAAGAAAAGGGGATACACTATACTGAAGTCTAGAACAACCCCATCTACCCACAAACATTCAGAAGGCCCTCAAAGAGGGACACTGGCGAACCCTCCGAATGGTCCAGACCCTCCAGAGGAGCCGTGGGTCACACCAGCGAAGCAGAGACCAGAACCCAGGCAGGTTCTGACCCCAATGCCCAGACAGTCTGAACGTGGGGAGCTGGAGGGCGGGCCCACACCTGCAGCATTGAGGAGCAGGGTTACAGACAGACGGGAGAACTCCGGCTGTGAGGAGCAGCACCTGGACCCGCTCACGTCCTTCATGGTGTTGAGGAGACTACAGAGGAGTCAAACGCCTGCCCACACTACTCTGCACACCACAGGTGGAGATTAAGCTAACGCTGTATCTGAGGGTTGACTGTGACTGCCCATGGCTCAGTTCATGCAGCCTGTCATTTCTTAAACAAATTAACAGTAGCAAATAGTGATTGTGACACTCACATGCTCAGTATGTATTGGCACAGTTTATGTAGGAATATTTATGTATACATATTATACATATTTATGGACTGGTTTCAGAGCCACTCTGTTACTGACCTAAAAACCATTTGCATTGAATGCGGTTCCAAACTCTGTAGCGTGTGTTTACTGGCAGACCTTCCTGAGAAGTCTTTGGGAAAACTCACAGCAGGTGTAGACATGACAGGAGGGCAGCAGGTCTCTGCTATGACTGGGGAAAGAGAAAGCAGTCTTCCTGTCGTGGGAAAGGCCATCAGCAAAGCCATTCAAGCACAGGCCTCAGGTGGGGGCTCCTCCATGATCAGGAATACAGCAGACCTGTACAGTGACTGTATTGTACCTGTGTTTAGGTCATTATGTAACTCTACTCTGACTGTGTTCTGTAATCTGTGCTCAGCCTGTGTGCTGCATGTATTCTGCCTTTAACACGACTGTCCTCTGTCCTGTAGAGAGTGAGCGGAGGGCATTCTGGGAGCTGCATGCAGTCGCACTGCCTGCTCTGGGCAGGGTGGATGATCTGGGCTCGACTGATCTGGGCAGGAGTGACTTTAGCAGCCTGATGCCTGAAGACACAAGATTCTACGTGAAACAGCAAGAGAAACAGCTCAGTATGGGCCAGGGTCAGTATAACTCACACTGTAGTACAGCTCACATTGTAGTACAATTCGCACTGTAACACAGCCCTCACATTGTAATACATCCCCACAGCATGGGTCACACACTGTGTAATGATGTGGAGGTGTGTGCTAAGAAGGTGTGTGTGTGTGTGTGTGTGTGTGTGTGTGTGTGTGTGTGTGTTAGGCAGAGAGAGTGTGTGTAACACTGTAGCCTTGCTTCATATTCTGGTGACTGCGAAGGAACTGCTGCTGAGGTGTGACCTCAATACTGCAACTGGTAAACACTCACCAAACACCACAACAATTAAACACTTTTAAAAACCAAACACTGCAACCTTTAAACACTTTCCCACCAAGCACTGTCTGGCCAAACATCCCCTCCCTCTCTTCTAACACCGCCTGCAAACAAAACAGTGACTCCAGATTTTCGTCAGCTCTGCGTGTGTGTGCTGAGGTCTGCGTGTGTGTGCTGAGCTGTGCGTGTGTGTGCTGTGTGTGAGATTACCTGGCAAAGGCGCAGGCCACCTGCAGGATCGCTGCTCTGGGACAGCTGCTCAGGAGGGTCCAGGTGCTGCAGTACCTGAGCAGCAGGAGGGAGGAGCCTCGGCCCAGACACCAGTGCCTGCTGGAGCAGTTCAGCACCTGGCTTAACAGCGCCACCTGCAGCATGGTCAGACTGATCAGGACTGTCATAGTTAACAGTCTGCTAGCGTACCTGGAGTGACTAGCCTTAAGAGTGTGTGTGTGTGTGTGTGTGTGTGTGTGTGTGTGTGTGTGTGTTGTGCATTTGCAGATTCTGGTTGTAACAGCTGTGGAAAATGTGAGGGCGGAGCTAGTGGCAGTTCTCAGCCAAGTATCAGGTGAGTCAGAGTTCTGTGTCATTTCATGCTTCATGGGAGAGTCTTTTGAGAGCACTGACGTGTGTGTGTGTGTTAATACTACAGGAAACACTGTAGCTGAGGTACTACCAGAGGAGGGCAAAAACAAGGTGGACAGCAGGAGAGTTATAGACAGGTGTGTGAGTTATCCTGTTATAGTACTGAGTACTTAGGTCAAAACAAAGACATTGCATCTGGCCTTTACATATGTGACATTGGCATGACCTCAAGCTTGTGCGTGTGCGTGCGTGTGTGTGTGTGTGTGTGTGTGTGTGCGTGTGTGTGTGTGTGTGCGTGTGCATGTGTGTGTGCATGTGTGTGTGTGTGTGTGTCAGTCTGTCCTGCAGTAGATGTTTAGTAGTGTGTAGTCAGCAGGTTGATCCTGGTTTCCCTTGGTGGAGGTTCACAGTGGTGTTGGAGTTTGACTCTATGGGTCACTCGCCCATCTGCAGACTCTGTGCAGAGAACAACATCAACTACATCAGCTTCAGTACTGCAGCACCAGCTGCAGGTCACACACACACACACACACACACACTGAATATACTACAGTCACCCGACAGAGAATTAATTCAGATATTATAGTTATAGACATCATAGTTATCAAACATATGCTTGTTAGTCGTAGCTTTAAAAGTAAACAAATGTTTAAATAATGTTTTGAGTGTGTGTTTGTTTCAGGTTCCGAGTCCTTGGTAAGGTCGTCTCCTCCTGTGTGTCTGGACAACGTGCCCTTTCTGCTGTTCATCACAGAGGGTTTACTGAAACACTCAGACCTGCTGCAGCTGCTGGAGTCAAAGTTATTCCCACACACCCACTACACTACCACACCCACACCCACTGCACTACCACACCCACTACACTACCACACCCACACCCACTACACTACCACACCCACACCCACTGCACTATGTTACGACCCTGTTAAAATTGGTGAAGTGAAGACTAGGGTTAGGGAGTGGGAGCTCGTCACTGGTCTGCCCCTATTGCTGCGTTAAACCCTGGTGTGTTGGCCAGAACACTTGAACTTGAGGCCAGGATGAGTTCAATAGTTGTGTTTGTGGGCATCAGTATGGCTGTGTGCTATTCATGTGTGCAATGTGTATGCGTGGTAATCTATGCACCAGACATAGCCAAGTTCCACTCGAAAAATAATACACTGTCCGCTCCCCGTGAAGGAATGAGTGCAGCCGAAGACTGACTAAGTCCAGCTGGCTAGAAATCTCACCCTCTTATACTCTTGTACATCAAGTGTTCATCCGTCATTACACAATCTTTTGGACAACCTATGAATAAAACCAGAGCAGCCAACCCACAGACATCCTAAAAACAGCAATGGCCGTAACAACTACCACAACCACACCCATTAGACTAAATCACAACACTACACTAAAACGCCCATTGTACTAACACACCCACTACACTACAGTGACACAGAGGCATGGCTGGTCTTGGTCTGTCATGGCTCACCTTGGCTCATCATGGCTGGTCTTGGTCTGTCATGGCTCACCTTGGCTCATCATGGCTGGTCTTGGTCTGTCATGGCTCACCTTGGCTCATCATGGCTGGTCTTGGTCTGTCATGGCTCACCTTGGCTCATCATGGCTGGTCTTGGTCTGTCATGGCTCACCTTGGCTCATCATGGCTGGTCTTGGTCTGTCATGGCTCACCTTGGCTCATCATGGCTGGTCTTGGCTGGTCTTGTTAAAAGTCGGGCCAGGAGCTCATAGCATAAGAGCAGTGTGTGGCATTTGCCATGGGAAGAGTGTGATGTGAAAACGTGTTGCAGGTATAACGTGACTCTGCTGGAGAGGAGACCCTCTGAATGTCTACAGCGGCTGGGGGCGACACACCTGTATGACCTCATCACTGTGGACGAGGGGACCGCCATTCTGCTGCAGGTGGGATGAGGGCATCTCAGCATGAGATATGAACGTGTGTCTTAGAGTTAGGGTAAAGTGTGTGTGTGTGTGTGTGTGTGCAGGAGCTAGCAGAGTTGGAGCAGGACAAGGCGTGTGAGCGTGTGGTTATGAGGCTCTCAGCTCTTTCTCTGCAGTTCACACGCTGCTGGGTTCTGCTCAACTGTACTAACCACGAGGCCCTGTGAGAAGATTATACATGTATTTAGTATTAGTATTGGTAGTAGTATTTACACACACAATATTTACACTCATCTGTACTTACACACACAGTAGATTACACATCACCCCTCAAAAATGTCGCTCAGTATTTACACTCATCAGTATTTACACACAGTATTTACTCACACAATAGATTACATAACACTCATGAGTATTTACACACACAGTTTCCTCATTATGTGGTACCCCTGTGGGTTTAGACAATGTGTATGTTGATGGTGTTGGTCTTCCTGCTCCAGTGTGTGTGATGAGGTGTTCAGTAACTTGGTGCTGATATACTCTGCCTGCGTGCTGTTTGGGATCAAGTCTGAAGACCTGGATATAAAGGTTAGATTCTGGATACTGATTGTTTATTGATTTGTATATAAATATTCATCTAGAGTTGGCTGCCAGTGTGTGAGAGTCTGTGGGAGGGTCAAAGTCAAACTTATTTATATAGTGCTTTTTACAACACATTGTCACAAAGCAGCTTTACAAGCGTATGGGTCCAGATCCCTAATGAGCAAGCCAGAGGCAACAGTGGCAAGGAAAAACTCGCTGTGATGTCAAGGATTAGGAAGAAACTTTGGGAGGACCAAGACTCAAAGAGGAACCCATCCTTCATTGGACGGCCCGCTAGCAGAAGTCCATATTTATAGTTCAAATATAGATCTGTAGTTGTAGTTCTAATTCCAGAATAGTCACAGTCCCAGGTGCAGATGGTGAGCCTCAGGTAGGAGTTGGCATCAGCACGTCCTCTTGCGGCAGTGGTACATCCATCCATGGCATCGGCACAATCACTGGCAAGCCAGACCATTTCCTAGGTGATTGTACAGAATTGGCTTTGGTAGAAGCATGCAACCAAGATATAAATATACAGGTTGAGTTTGTGAACATCAATTTAAACAACCATTGATTTAAACAAACGTACATAGCTCATGTGCCAGTGATTAGCATGTGGCTCCGGCAGGATTATCTAGCAGCATAACTAAAGGGAGGGGCCTGGAGGTGACCACAGTCATGAGGGCTCACTGAGCCTGCTTTCCACCCAAGTCATTGTCACAACTAGAGTGATGACATGTTGTTGATCACAAGGTGCCATTTCTGGGTGGCACAGAGGCCACCTTTTGCTTACATGCCAAACTGGACCGCACCCTTACAGGACACATAATAATAATAATTACATATTATATAAAATGCACTTTACATTCGAGACGAATCTCAAAGTGCCACAACATAAAAATATCCTATAAAAAATAAAATGACTAATATAACAATCTAAAAATAGCAGCAGTCAACAGATTATTTTAAATACTATGTATTATTTTAAGTCTCGCCTCCCAATGACCTCTGAGATGTTTTGTGATTGGCCAGATGCAGTTTGAATACCTCCAAGTTGGTTTGCTCTTCCAAAGCACCTGAATTTCGACCTGAACCTGAATTTTAACTTGAATTTTTGGATATCTGACTGAATTTCACAGGCTTTTTTTCTCCAAGAAATAATGATTTCAGGTTAAGGATCTGGTGACACTGAAAAAGCTCCATAACCATTGTTCAAGTGCAACTCGTACATTATGAGGCTGTGGTCAGAAACGGCCTCACTTTGAGGAAGTACTGCTATACTGACTATGTCGATACCAACCGATAAGACCAAGTCTAAAGCATGGCTGCAATTATGATGTAGGATCGACCACATTCTGAGTGATACCCATTGAATCAAGAATTGCTTGAAAGTTTACACTAAAAGAGTCAGATTTTTTCAGCTGATCGCACAATATGATACTGGAATTTCAAAAACTCCTGTACCAGGAGGTAATTAACATAAACAACTGTGTCACTTTCTTAGTTGAGGATAAATTTGACAAAGTGAGAATGAGAATTTCAAAAGAATGAAAGAATATTGCAAGAATATTGTTTAGTGTGCATCGTGCAGGGACAGGTCATGCGTTTGAAACACTTCTTAGTCTCGTTAGATTCCACAACGAATCCTTTGAACTTGCCGTTAGATGTTTTAATTGAACACTTACACGTTTGATCATTTTCATGGTCCCTAGTGAAAATTCCTAGTGCAGTTTCACTACGGGTGCTTCTTGCATGTTGCACTGCAATGATACTGGAATGGTTTCTTTCTGAAACATCCTCTCTGTGGGCTAAACTGTATCGCTGTGCTGTCACCCTGCACCACTCAAATACGTGTGTGTGTGTGTGTGTGTGTGTGTGTGTGTGTGTGTGTGCGTGCATGATTCTTCTCAGGTGTTTTTCATGTGGGATGTAGAGGATGTAGCACAGTGTGTGTATCAGATCTGCCAACACACTCTCCTGAACTCGGAGACAGATGTGCAGAGCTGGCTCAACCGAGACTGGTTCAGTGTGCTACCTACCAAGGTAGGTGTGTGTGTGTGTGTGTGTGTTTCAGGAGGAGCAGTGTTTACTGCAGTTCCCCTGTGTTAACTGTGCAGTAGCTCAGCTAATGTTGCACATAGGTCCCCTCTCTGCAGTGTGTGTGTGTGTGTGTGTGTGTGTGTGTGTGTGTGTGTGTGTGTTTCAGGAGGAGCAGTGTTTACTGCAGTTCCCCTGTGTTAACTGTGCAGTAGCTCAGCTGATGTTGCGCAGGGCTCCCTCTCTGCAGTGGTTGTTGGCAGCTTCACTCTCTGAACTGGAGACTACATTCCCCGAGATCCCACACAAAGTCTGCCAGGTCCTAACCAGCACTGGCATCGACCTGCTTTAACACTAACCTACATCATCACTGACCTGCTTTAACACCAACACCAACACCAACACTGACCTGCACTAACATGAAATGTAATATTAGCATTAGCCCACATTAATAATCTGTACTAACCATCACAAACAATACATCATAACTGCTTTAAATTTTGTGTGTGTTTTTGTGTTTGTGTAGCTCTTCAGCGAAACTACAGCTCAGCACAGACTCAGTGCTGCCCCCTGTCAGTCTGAGAGTGACACTGCAGCTCCGCCACAGGCCAATGACATGTTTCACCTTGCAGACTTCCATCCTCATGTTGACCCCCGTCTTCCTCTATGGGCTCTGGGAGGGCGTTCCCCACACACACACACCCCACCACTGCCCACACACAGCCCTGCAGGGTGGGACTGCCCCGGGCGAGCCATGCACCAGGGGACAAGGTGCAACGGCTGGTTTGGGCCAGAGTGTGGAGACTCTCTGGGTCGATCAGGGTCTGCCACACCCTCTCAGCCCTGGCTGAGAGACCATGTCCAGCATGAGAGCTGCACAGGTATGATATAATTCCAGCAGGGGGCGCACTCTCCCTCCCCTCTCACATGTACTGGATCAGCTCTTTTGTTTGAAAAGTTCTGCGAGGATCTTTTAAAGTGATGAGGTTTTAAATACCTTTCCAGGGTGCTGATGTTTATTAACCATAATGAAGTGTATTAGATGTCCAGCATTATTGTGGCTATATCTTACATTGATAATAGGTCCTGTTGTTGTTGGAGAAGAGGACCAGAAGGCAGTAGAAGAGATCCAGGAAGCTGTAGATGTTCAGCAGTGGGCAGTGGACTCCGCATCATCTCCAGGCTTCTCTCTCTCTCACACCCACAGCCCCTGCCCTGGGGGTCTGTCTGTCCCAGAGAGGAACCTCCCCTGCGATTCAGGCTACAGTGTCCCAGGAGTACTGCTCCAGGGTGGGCGGGGCCCAGTCAGGGCCCCTCCCTCCTGGCTCCCCATCCATCCACAGCAGCAGAGCATGGGTGGAGGGTGTGAAGGCAACAGGGGGCAGCAGAGAGGGAGGTACAGTACTTTACCTCACTACAGAGACACAGAGAGGAAGAGACCAGCTTGTGCAGGGAACAGCATGCAAACGGGTATACACACATGTACACACACCCCCCCCCCCCCCCCCCCCCACACACACACACAAACACACTGGTGCATATATATTTTTTTGTAAATGAACATGAACAAAATCAGTTTTGGTATATGTTGCATCATGACTTAATCACAACTGAAACTATGTCATTAAAACTCCAACCAGTATCCAAATATTTATTTTTAAAAATTATAGAAATTCTAGTCAGAACTCGTGTAAGTTAAGTTAAATTAATTTGTCTTGTTCTGTGTGTGTGTGGTTTGTTGACAGTGTTTCCAGAGTATAAGAGAGGGAAACTTCTTTTTGAGAGAATACCAGGAAGGACTGATGGACAAACACGACTGAGGTTTATCTGAACATTCAATCCCACATACACACCACCCTCATGTACACCACATACACACCACCCTCATCTACACCTCATATACACCACCCTCATCTACACCTCATACACACCACCCTCATGTACACCTCATACACACCACCCTCATGTACACCTCATACACACCACCCTCATGTACACCACATACACACCACCCTCATGTACACCTCATACACACCACCCTCATGTACACCACATACACACCACCCTCATGTACACCTCATACACACCACCCTCATCTACACCTCATACACACCACCCTCATGTACACCTCATACACACCACCCTCATGTACACCACATACACACCACCCTCATGTACACCTCATACACACCACCCTCATCTACACCTCATACACACCACCCTCATGTACACCACATACACACCACCCTCATGTACACCACATACACACCACCCTCATGTACACCTCATACACACCACCCTCATCTACACCTCATACACACCACCCTCATGTACACCACATACACACCACCCTCATGTACACCTCATACACACCACCCTCATGTACACCACATACACACCACCCTCATGTACACCTCATACACACCACCCACATGTACACCACTTACACACCACCCCTGTGTACACCTCATACACACCACCCTCATGTACACCTCATAAACACCACCCTCGTGTACACCTCATACACACCACCCTCATCTACACCACATACACACCACCCTCGTGTACACCTCATACACACCACCCTCGTGTACACCTCATACACACCACCCTCGTGTACACCTCATACACACTACCCTCATGTACACCTCATACACACCACCCCTGTGTACACCTCATACACACCACCCTCATCTACACCACATACACACCACCCACATGTACACCACTTACACACCACCCACATGTACACCACTTACACACCACCCCTGTGTACACCTCATACACACCACCCTCATGTACACCTCATACACACCACCCTCATGTACACCTCATACACACCACCCTCGTGTACACCTCATACACACCACCCTCGTGTACACCTCATACACACCACCCTCGTGTACACCACATACACACCACCCTCGTGTACACCTCATACACACCACCCTCGTGTACACCTCATACACACCACCCTCGTGTACACCTCATACACACCACCCTCGTGTACACCTCATACACACCACCCTCATCTACACCACATACACACCACCCTCGTGTACACCACATACACACCACCCTCATGTACACCACATACACACCACCCTCGTGTACACCACATACACACCACCATTGTACAGACTTCAAAATCTTAGCAGCCATTACACGTGGTTCTGAAGTGTAGGATTGCATTGTGGTATTTGCTTTATTTATTACTATAAATGTGCTGCATTTAACATGTTTTCTGTAGGAAGGTTCATCATTTAAACCCTGTATTTGTCATATTAATCTGTAACTATAGTTATACTATTCTACAGAATATCACTGCTATAATAGTAATTTTTGTTAATATATTGATATGTTCATGTACAGTAAAAACATAATAAAATACATTTGCTTCAGTTAAAGCAGTTGTGTTGGTTGAAGTGTTGTCACTCTAAGGGGGAGACTGTTGTGGTGTTGCGGTTACTGTTCTGTATTGTGGTTTTTGTTGTGATGTAAATGTATAGACTTACTCACTGGGTGTTTAAATGTATAGATGTACTGACTTGGAGGGCAAATATATAGAATTATTGTTTGGCAGTGTAGATGTACTCACTTACTGACTGAGTATACATGTATAGAATTTCTGATTGGGAGTATAAATGTAATGAATTACTGACTCTCTCCCTCTTTCTCCTTTCCTCTAGCCCTCTCCCTTTCCCTTTTCCTCTCTCTCCCTCCCTTTACTCTTTCTTCTCTCTCTCCTTTCTTGTCTGTCTTTTATGGAGATGGGAGCAGGACAGGTAGGAGCTCTTTCACACTGCAGTTCTCTTATCAGCACTCAGCAGAGATGGTGGGGGGGGGCGGGGGGGCGAGGGAGTCAGGGCTTATCAGAGAGAGACAGCAGTCCCACTGGAGGCCTTGCTGGACCAGGACACACACAGCCCTGCACGCCCACCTCCCTGAGCCCTCCCTCCCTACACCCTCCTCCCTATTCACTGTCTTATTGCTTCTGCTTGTCCTCCTTTCTTCTCTGTCTCTTTCCTTAAATATATTTCTCTGTCTCTCAGCTCATAGCTTCCCTCTTTAAACGGCACCCACCCCTGGTGCATTCAGGCTGCGTTTACTGTCTCTAATGACACTCTCTACACAAAAGCCCCAGGAGCTATGTGAGGTGGTCAGGGCCGAAGGGGCAGGGAGAGGGGGCAGTCCTGCCTGCTAAGTGTGGCCTGGAAAATAAACACAGCCATAATGGTGCAATAATGGTCATGGTATTCCTGCCCTCTCTCTTTCTCCATCTCTCTCTCCCTCTCTCTCTCTCTCTCTCTCTCAGCTGGAGGGAGAGTGTGAGAAACAAACATGCTGTTCAAATCTGACCTTTTACGCGTGGCCTTCCTGCTGTGTTGCCAGAGCGATTTGACTCCGCTCAGAGGCTGGCATGTTCAAACAGAGCGGCGTGGTGATCCGGGGCCGCGGGTCCACCTATGGCCACTGTACTGCTCACAGCAGCCACATCATAGTTCAGCTGCTTCGTCAGGGTTAGAACCTCTCGCCACCTTCAGGGCATCTTCACGTCAGCTTGGATGAGTGTGGACACATTGGTTGGATCGGGTTAGTGGGGTAAAAATTGGGTTAGTGTCGTGAGAGGTGGATGGTAAGATTGTGTGAGTATTAAGTAAGAGACTGGGGTCAGATTGGGTGAGGGGGTTAGAGACTGGTGCGGGAGTGGCTGAGGGTGTAAGAGACGGGCAGGATTGGGTGAGGGGGTAAGAGACTGGGACAGGAGAGGTTGAAGGCATAAGAGACTGAGGCAGGATTGGGTGAGGGGGTAAGAGACTGGGGCAGGATTGGATGAGGGGGTAAGAGACTGGGACAGGATTGGATGAGGGGGTAAGAGACTGGGGCAGGATTGGATGAGGGGGTAAGAGACTGGGGCAGGAGGTTGAAGGCATAAGAGACTGAGGCAGGATTGGGTGAGGGGGTAAGAGACTGGGGTAGGATTGGGTGAGGGGGTAAGAGACTGGGGCAGGATTGGATGAGGGGGTAAGAGACTGGGGCAGGAGGTTGAAGGCATAAGAGACTGAGGCAGGATTGGGTGAGGGGGTAAGAGACTGGGGTAGGATTGGGTGAGGGATAAGTGTGTGTGTGTGAGTGGTAAGTGTTTATAATTACTGTTAAAGTTTTCCCAGCTTTGAATGACGGCACTGCAGGTGCGGTGTGTGTGTGTGTGTGTGTGTGTGAATAGAGCCTGACGTTGCTCTTAGACTTGCCCCCCCCCCTTCTCTCTCCTAATCCCACGATAATCCCATTATGCAAATCCGCCCAACTGCACCGAGAGACTTTTCACACAGCGCACTGCGTCTCAAAAACAACACTCCAGCATTTAGAGGGGAACACACCCCAGCGCTTCAGATAGACAGACCCGTCCCATCAGAGAGAAGACCAAATGTGTCCACGAGGGACAGACGCACAGGAGCATCAGAACACGGGCGGGGCGCTCGGAGTTGGGGGGTGTTGAGTAGAAGGAGAGGACAGACAGAGAGGACTTCAGGGATCCCTGGAGGACCCCTCACCCAAAGAATGTGCCTACCCTCAGGCTTGTGTCTATGTGTGTGTGTGAGTGTGTGTGTGTGTGTGTGTGTGTGTGTGTGTGTTTATTATGACAGTGTGATTTATGCTTGGCCCCTGGACATGGTGAAGGAGATTACCACAGGACTGACAAAGCCTAGATTGTAGCCATGTCAGTGGGAATATGCTTCTTCACCATGTCTGAGCCAATCAGCGAGCTTTGATTGTGATGTCACAGTTATCGCTCAGCTCTCCGCCGACAGGACTGTCAGCAGGTGGACGACATGTGCGTTCACACACAAACACACACGCGAAGAAAGGAAAAGGTTGACTGGGTGTAAACATCCAGCCATTCATCATGGCGCACACGGCACACAAGCCTGGGCTGAATATATTGTGCCTTGATGCACATACAGTGTGTCTCAAAAGTAAGGAAACATCTGTATAATGCGAACATAATTTGTGAAGATATGAAATGTCTACAAATTGGAGTTGCTTGTGTTGAGTCACCAGAATGGGGTATAGGATAGTCTGGTGTCATTTTATATGGGTGTTTTCTGCATTCTCAGACACCCTGTACATTATAATGCTTCACTTGAGTTCCAAACCTACAGGATCAGTTCATTCCATTACACTGTTCATTTGGTACTGGAGTTGCTACTGTAGGGTATTTATGTTAGTGATATGTTAGAAATTACTGCAGTGATAAGTGTTCAAAATGAACCCTGTACACAGACAATTGTGTGATTATGGGCAAATGTGGTATAATTATATTGATTACTGATGTACTGTGTTTAAGTGGTATTATTGATAGGTGTAATGTGTGTAAGTGGTATTATTGATGGGTGTAATCTGCTTAACTGTTATTATTGGCAGGTGTAAATGGGAGCGTGTGTGTGTGTGTACTGGGATAGACTTTAACGTTACACCACATACAATACAGCAGTAAAATATATAAACCTCTCAGCCCCCTCTCTCTCCTCCAGCCCTCCCTCTCTCTTTCTCTTCAAACCCTCCCTCTCACTCATTCCTCTTTACCTCACTCTCCCTCTCTCTCCTTCCCTCTCTCTCTCTCTCTCTCTCTCTGACCCCCCACCCCTCTCTCCCTCTTATTCTCCCTCTTCTGTGAGGGGATTTGGGGAAGGAGTGCAGAGACTGGCTGAAGCTCTGGGAGACGAGACACCCTGACCTGACCGCTGCCGACACACACTCTCCAGCACTTGCTCTGACACACACGCTCCAACACTGGCTCTGCATAGTTTCTCAAACACACATGCTGTAAGGATTACGCAACTGAGCACTAACAGGTAAGGTGCAGGATATCTGCTTAACTACAGCACACATTCTGTTGAATAGCTTTCCCCATGAATATGTTTAACCGTTATCTGAAAATGAGATATTTACTTTTATGTAAAATGTTTACATTTTTATGTACTACGCTTTATGTAATACATGTGATATGAACCCCTCCCCCCTTCACAGTTTCCTTAGTACTCTCTTCGCCCTCATCATGACCCGGAAGGTGTTCACCAACACGCGTGAGCGCTGGCGTCAGCACCACGTCAATGTGGCGTTTGCGGAGCTGCGGAAGCTGCTGCCCACCCACCCGCCCGAGAAGAAGCTGAGCAAGAACGAGATCCTGCGCCTGGCCATGCGCTACATCGCCTTCCTGGGCGGCGTGCTGGAGCGCCAGCGTCCAGGCCCCATCCCCGGCCCCGCCTCCTCGCCCACCGCCCTGCTCAGCCTCATCGCGGGCAACGTGCAGAACCTGCGCTCGGACCGGACCTGGGCCAGCGACACTGACCCGGCCTCCCCTTCCTCCAGCAGTGACGGTGCCGACGCCTGGTAGAACCACCAGTGCAGCTACATGGGAGATCTAGAACCTGTGGTGGAAAAACTTCAGTACAGTCACAGATGGGATCTAGAATTGCATTGGTTCTGGTAATCAAATCTGACTTTTAACCTCAACATTTAAAAAATATTTTATACTTACTTATGGATTTAGTATGATGGAGAGGCTTCTATAAAACCAGATGGGACTGCTAGATAAAGGGAGGTGGAAAATGTACCAGGCTTTGACCCTCATGGATGGGAAACTAAGTAAGTGTATTGCTGCCTTCAGAGCAGTGCGGAGGCAGACACTACTGCTGTTAAATCCAGCCAGACGCTGCAGGTGCAGGAAAGAGTGATGGTCATGAGAGTGATGATCTAAAAACGCCAGAGATGGATCAGTGCCAGAGGGGAGAACCCTAGACAGAAGACTTCTGGATGCTCCTGGAAACATTTTACACTCAGTATTTGTTATTTCGTAATTACACTCTTACGTTCTGCATATTTTGTAGTAATTCAAAAGACAGATCTACAATATCAGCTGCTCATTTTATCGTTTTATTATTATTTATTTTATATTGATAAACTATTGTCTTATTATTTATTTCTTTGTTGTCTGAGGTTGTTGTGTGCTAGTAACAATGTAAATGATTTTGGGTAAATGTTAATTTATTTAACATAAATGTTAATTTATTGAAACACAGAATGCTCGCTTAAACTAATGCTTGTTCAGTGAATAAAACATGTAGCCAAAGATGTTTATATTTCTGTGCATTAAGTTCTTGAATTGTAGATGTAATGTATTTCTGTATCTGGCCTTTTTGGAATGTATTTATTAATTTAAAACTTAATTTTTGCTATTAAAATTGAACAAAAACAGCATTAAAACTCGCTGCATATTTATTGTATATTTTAAGATTTAATTAATTAGTAAAATAATCTAATATATAAATACAGCACTGATTTTCATGTATATGAAATATTTCCAATGTGAGATTAGCATGATAAATGACTTTTAGCTTCTGTTCACAGGTGTTGGTGTGTGTGTGTGTGTGTGTGTGTGTGTGTGTGTGTGTGCGTGCGTGCGTGTGTGTGTGTGTGTGTGTCATTTTGTTCTGTAAAACATTTATTTCTGTTATCTGTAACAACAATAATATATTAAAACTGCATATAATAATGCAAATAATTCTTACAGGTGTGGTTTTTATATGAGAAATGAAGAGTACTAAGAGAATTTTTATTTGTGTGTGTGTGTGTGTGTGTGTGTCTGTAAAAGTGTTTACTGTGATGTGATGGTCATGTAAGAGATGGCTGACCATAGTGATGTCCTCTGTGATGGCCAGCTAACAGCGAGGTGACCATAGTGATGACCTCTGTCATGGCCAGCTAAGAGCTGGGTGACCATAGTGATGACCTCTGTGAGGGTCTAAGTGGCCTTACAGCCCAGAGAGAAAGGACAGCTTAACGTATGACCTAAGGTCAGAGGTCACAGAGGAGTCAAACTCCTCACTGACCAAATAAACACTGACACTGTGTGTGTGTATATGTTGTATTCTGCATTTCCAAGTGCGCACCTATTGTATTGACAAAAAGAACCACATAATATAGTAATGGAATATATATATATATATATATATATATATATATATATATATATATATATATATATATATATATATATATATATATATATATACTCTTAATATAATTAAAATACTGGGAGAAAACAGTGGGAATTACAGGAGTTGAAAAACCAGTTCTCATCTGAACCAAATCCATTCTCATCTGAACCAAGCACGTTGGATCTGGTCTCAGATCTCATTGTTCATTTATATTTTACCTTGGACCAAACCTGTTTAAGGTTTGCAGTGTGGATTTCTAAACAGCTCCTTAGTTGCACATGTACAGCTAAAAGCATGCAGGAGCACAGTAACTGGATCATTCTGGATGAGTCAGTGTCAGCAGGATTCACAATGGTACTGAAACCTTAACGTCAAATCAGACGTAATTATGACAGTACTGAAAACCTTAATGTCAAATCATACCCATAATGGTGACAGTACTGAAAATCGTTATGTCAAATCAGACCCATAATGGTGACAGTACTTAAAACCTTAATGTCAAATCAGACTCGTAATTGTAGTCATGAATGTGTGAAACTGTCACCGGGCCTAAAGGTCTGGATCGAGGTTATAATCGTTAACTAAAATGGTCGAAAAAACGAAAACTGATGTTGAAAAACATTGTCAATTGTTATAAATAATTAATTATTTATAATTAAAAGAAAAAAACCGATATCTAACTGTAACTGTATTACATGTTTAGAAAAGTAAAAATTCTGAAATTATAGATAGGATATCCTTCGTTTTCGTGTTTGGCAATTTAGTTTTGTATACTGATATGAAATCGATTTTTACATTAGCTGGCAGAACCGTACGGCACCTCTTGGTCCGTCGCGTTGTTTCTTGTTTACAGCTCCTGCTCACCATGCTAGCCTGCAAAATTACAACAACAAAAGTTGGGCGAAAACG